>NW_024868487.1:56112-82922 GCF_013358625.1 Macadamia integrifolia
AAAAAAAAAAAAAAAAAAAGAGTTCTGGTTTATTTATTTTTAAATGGGGGAGGGGGAAAGTAACAATTATGCGACTCAAACTTGAAACCTCCTTGTGAGTATTTATTTAATGTTACACAATCTCACCAACTGAGCTAAAGAAATCTAGCATACCCTTTGTTTTGATTGGTAATGCATGGTTGGGCCAACCTTGATCTCAACTTGCCCCTTACCGCTGACTTGGCTCTAGTGGATGAGGGTCTGTCTGTAGAAACTCAACCCTAAAATGATGCAGAAGATAATGAAAAAAACAAAACAAACAATGCACACAGATTTTACGAGGTTCGGCAAGGTTGCCTACGTTCTCGGTGGGATGAGATCTTGCTTCACTATCAATGGAGAATAGAGTTACAACGCTCGTCCTCACACCTCTTAGTAATGCTTGCATTACAGAGAAAGAAACCTTCGCCACAAATATATAGCGAAAAAACCCTATTCTTGAAAGTATACAATTGCCCTCAAATAAAAAATTCGAGTTCTGCTATGCAGAGGGCCTCTTGTTCCCCTTGCAACCCCCACGGCCCGCTAACCGACTAGCGGGACCGCCGTCCTACCTATCTAGGTGCTGCACCATTTCTCCCTGAATTAAACTACGATGGAGTACAAGACATCGTACACCAACACCGTCTTCTCAAATAGAGGACACAGATTGGCAATTTGACAACTCAATGATTTCGGACCTCCAAGAGAGGAAGGAGCTTGATTTGTGTCTATCTGCTAGTGTAAACATAGGGAATGCAGGGGGGCTGCGCCCCCCTACACCCCCTGCTATGCAGGGGGCCTCCTGCGCCCCTTGTAACCCCCATGGCCCGCTAACCGGCTAGCGGGACTGCTGTCCTGCCTATCTAGGTGCTACACCAGTACTCCCTCAATTAAACTACGGCGGAATACAAGACATCATACACCAACACCATTTTCTCAAATAAAGGACACAGACCGGCAATATGACAACTCAATGATTTCGGACCTCCAACGGAGGGAGGAGCTTGATTCGTGTCTATCTGCTAGTGTAAACATAGGGAATGCAGAAAAAACTACATTGACAACCAAGGAAGCCTTACTTGAAAAACAAATGCTGGAGTTTTCAGTTATACAAACAAAGCCCCAAGGAGAAGGTAAGCTACAACATGCATGGATTATTGGATTTGTCATCATATCTGATTTCATGTAGACCAAACCAAATATTCCTAGCTCTCTGGACTTCTTGGGTCTCTTGACTCTTGACTCTAGGTGAGTGTGGCATTTTGATCGTTAAAATTCAGATCAGATTTTGGTGGAATTGATTGATTCAACTCTCCATTTGAATTCTCGACTCTGGGCCAATTTCAATCAACTTTCCCCATTCAATGTCTACTGAGTTTGACCGGTTTTAATATAAGTTGAGTCCAGATGAGTCCTGCTGATTTTGAACGAGTCAATTTGCCGATTCTATTTTATTTTTCTTGCTAAATTGATTTCAAGTTTTTAAATGTGGTTATATTATATTTTTATTTTTATAAAATGGCTTAGATTTGTTTTTTTTTTTCATTCAAAGAAAAGCAAAGAAAGATTACATAGCATAGTTTAGGATATACAAAGTCATTTGTGTTAAAAGTGCATTTCTTGCGCATAGCCTCCCTAGCTAAACCTTTAGTGGTTAAATCTATATTGTTTTTGTTGTTTAAGACAAAAAATGGTGTCTGTTAATTGTTCCACCTCTAATCTAAGAGGTACAGTTATCCAAGTCCAAAAAATATGGGAATTAAAAGATGAGTGATTCAAAAAATGAGCCAGATTCTCATTGCTTTAAATTTCTCTCTCTCCGTCCATTCTCTCATGCTGTTCTTAGTCTGAAAAGCAGCCCTTTTTTTGTTGTCTCATCACTTTCTCTTGTCATAAGATAATTAGCCTTAAATAAGAAACATTGGCCCCTATTAAAAAAAGTCACCGCCCATCCAGAGATGTTATTAATTCTATCAGCAAAACCTGTGACTACAAGGGTTAAAATATGATGAGGGAGGGAGTAAGAGGCGGGGGCTGTAAAGTTACTCCCCTGTTGATCCATTTTTTCGGCCAAATCATTAGTCATCCAGGAATTAATATTTTTTAAGATGACATTTGGGTTTGGTTTTTCATAGTTAAAAATAACCTGGTTCCTATGATTCCAAATACATCAACAAATTATCATGAAAGTGGAAAAAAGAAAATGAGTTTATTTCTAGGAATATTATTGGAATTAAAGAAATACATAAGTAAGGGCATAAAAGACGATACAGGAAATTGGCCTATTCTAAGGCCCAGGGGGCTGGTAGCCCAGACTCTTTTGGTAAACTCGTAGTCTAAGAGAACATGCCACAAAGATTCATGACTATTTTGGCAGAAACCACTGTAAGGGTCTATATCCACCCATTTTATCAGGTTATCTTTGGTAGGAATCCCATCATGGATAATTCTATAGAGGAAGATCTTGGGATAGATATTGATTTTTCAGAAAAAAAAAAAAAAGGCCACAATTGAGAGCGTGGAGGGGAGCAAACACACTTGTTTGAGCATCCATTGAAGTTTGTTAGCAAAGCATTTCTTAAAATATTTGCAGCTATTTTAGTTGTGAGAGACCCTCCTCAGAGAGATGGCACCACCATCTATCTTCTTCGAGGGATATGGGGATTTAAAATACTAGTAGATATGGAAGCAAGAAGAAAAGAATTTATGAGTCTATAAGTCTAACGGTTGCCTCCTAGGAAATCGCTGACCTTTAAAGGAGAACAGGTGGTGGGGGAATCGTTGGTTTTGAATTCTGTAAGTGGTGATTGGATATTATGAATCCAAGGATCAATCCAGTAGAAAGCATTCTTACCATTTCCTATTTTAAGCACGATCATTTTCTTCAAAATTGGCAGAATACTTACAATGCTATTCCAACACATCGATCCCTTCTTCTTTAAAGTTTTTTCATAAAAAACAGAGCATATATATATAAAAATATGTTGCCTTCAGTGTTTTAGCCCACAAGCTCTGGTCATTGGTAAGCAATCTCCATCCCAATGTAAGGAGGGCTTTATTTTGAGATTCAAAATCTTGAAGACCAAGGCCACCCATAAGTTTAGGCAAGCAGATCTTATGCCATCTAATAAGATGAAGTTTCTTCGTCTGACCCATATCTCCATTCCAGAATCTTAATGAGATAGCCTCTAGTTTCCTGCAAATCACTTTTAGAAAAGCAAAATATGACATTAAATAAGATGGAATGGATGAATGGCTTGATTGAATTAGGACAGTTCTACTCGCTCTGGAAAGAAGGTTAGCCTTCCACAAAGCAAGTTTATTGTTGACCCTCAGGACAATGCGATTGAAAGAATGGGTCTTAGCTTTGTGGTGGAAAAGACGGGTGCCAAGATAAGAAGCCTCCGAATTCATCTCCTTGATACTCAAACAACGACAAGTAGTCTATTTAAGTTTAGGAAATACATTGAAACTAAAGGTCAAACCACATTTCTCAAAATTGATTGAAAGGCCAGAGAAGAGTTCTAGGATGCACTTGATGGTAGTGATATCCTCTTTAGAGGCTCTAGAAAAGATGAAAATGTTATCCGCAAAAAATAAATGAGTAATTTAGGGGGCATATTGAGAGACTTTTATACCATGAAATAAATTTAAGTCTTTGTAAGTTGCCAAAATTCGAGACAGGCCTTCTATGGCAATAATAAAGAGAAAAGGGCTCAAAGGACATCCTTGACGGATGCCCCATGAGGAAGAATATTGATCAAAAGCAGAGCCATGAAGTTTGATTGAAAAAGAGAATGTGCTAATCACTTGAATTATTAGCATATCCCATTTCTTGCCAAAGCCAAGGTATCTGAAAATAGCACGCAGATAACCCCATTCAAGTTTGTCATAGGCCTTAGCCATGTTTAATTTAATCGCAACACCCCATTTTACCTTTCTTAGATTTCAGAGAATGGAAAATTTCTAGAGCCAAGATAATGTTATCAGTGATTTGACGGTCAGGGACAAAAGCGGCTTGGCCAGGGGAGATAATTTTGTGGAGAAGGGATTTCAAGAGGGTTGCCAGAATTTTAGCAAGAACTTTGTAAGTAATATTGCAAAGACTAATGGGCCTGGAATTGCCAACAGACTAAGTGTTTTATTTTTTAGGAATAAGACACAGAAGAGTATGATTGGTTCCTGGAGAAAGAAAACCAGAATTGAAAAAAGAGGTAACACAAAAAAATTCAAATTAGGGGAAATCAAATCCTAGAATTTTTGGAAGAAAATGGCTTAGATTTGGCCCTCATATGTACAGACACTAAATTTATAGGACGAATAACAAGTAATGTATGATTGACCAATTCTTCAAATAGATTGGAGTTAGAGTCCAAAGACTTGTGCCCATGGTTTCAAGTATCACTCTGGTATCAGACGTATCGGTTGAGATCGATCTCCAATCCCCAATCGATTAGGATCAGTTATTCATATCGTTTCAGGGGTAAAATAGTAAAATATTAGTACTTAAAAAAAAGGGGCAAAACCGATCGATAACCACCAATCCGATCCGATCCGATCTGGATCAGTATTGGATCGGTATTGATAGATATCGATATCGATACCATCCCCTAAAACCTTGCTCGTGCCATGAGTTTTAGTCAAGGGCTATTTTAAAAAACACATCATAATCGTGTAGGAGAGACATGAGATATGCTAAAGATATGTATGAAAACAGTAAAAAGCATATGAAAATGCTTAAGTTTGGAAACATTAAAAATTATAAATAAATAGGAAGAAATGCACCCTAACATGTGTCATCCTCTCTCCTCTTTTGAAAGAGATCCCCTTGTCTTCCTATATCAAGCCCTGTGATTTATGTATGTCGTTAACTTATTGAAAGCCTTATCTCTTTCTATAGTAGAAGCTTATTAAAAGTTGGCAACCCTCTCCCAAATAAATAATGGGAAAAAGAGACTCGGACCGGGAGTGTAGCGCTTGCGCCTAGACTGCTAGATATAGGATGGGGCGAAATGATTGCCCCGCCCCTAATGAAAAGTGTAAATTCCACCCCTACTATTGATTTTGTGTGCTCTCTCATTAGAACTTGTGTTGAAACATGGCTGTATACTCTCGGACTAAAATGAAAAATAAAAAAATGAAAATTTTATATTTCACATGAATGAAGATGTTATTTTGCTGCCCCTTTTTCCCTTTGTACTTGAACAGAAAAAAAAAAAAGAAAAAGAAAAAGAAAGGAGATGTCATTTTGGTGCCTTATGTCTAGATTCATTTCCCCAAATATATATGCCCTAAAAATACATACACATCGGTTAGTAACTTAGAAATTTTTTAGATGACTGGTTCCTTTCCTTCCTCCTTCCTTTTGCTGCAGCCTGTAGAGAGGAAGTGGATTCAGGCACTTGTACCTGCAGGCATGTATTTATAATACTGTCACCACTTTTCTCAGCATTTTTGTCCCCATTTATTCCCTTTCTTTGCCCAAACAAAAAGGCAAAGATGACTTCTTTCCACGCTAAACCCTATTGGTCGGGTCCATTTTGGAGGATGGATCGACAGCCTTTGTCCATTTCTTTTGCTTAAACTTAGGGCAAAGATCTCTTTAGATGCATGGAACACTGGTGATCTCAAGTTGGTTTTGAATGAAAACCATTGGATTTAGTTCATGATATTGGATTGGGTATCAGTCAATTTCAAAACCCAAAACTAACGATATGTATCAATCTATATCAATTGTATCAAAATTTTTTATCTTTAAAGATAATAAATAACATTATTTTTTACCAATGAGATGTTGTGTCGAAACATTTTCAACAAGGGCCTGGATCAAGATAGTATAGTTATTTTGCACTCAATTGTATTTAAGTGTTGGTATACACAAATGGGCAGCCTTTTTTTTTTGAATCCCATAAAATAATTATGATCATGAAGAAGGAATCTGACTCCTCTCCTTAGTGCAAATAGCCCAATTCGATTTATAGTTATTTGGACGAATGATATATGGTGAGGTGATGATCTAACAATTTGAGAAAGGCATGGAAAACAAGGTACTGACAAAGGCTTGGAATATGAGACATCAAGAATCATTGGATCATCGCCTCACCATGTGTCGCTTGCTCAGAGTTATAAATAAGACTTGGACGATAGACACTAAGAAGAGGAGCCGGATCCATGGAGAAATCCTTATTTATTTATTTATTTATTTTTTACCGTAGGTCCTTCTAAAGATGAAAACAAAAAAGCAATAGAAGTTCAAAAAAAAAATAAAAATACAAAGAAGCAATTTTCCCATCACTGCAAAAAAGTAGAAAGGCCCTACAAATAGTAAGAAAGCGTGGAACAGACCTGGAAGAAAGACGACCTGGACCAGATAAACAATGAAGAAACTAGAAAGATATGGAAACTGAGAAAAACTATATTTAGAAGAAGAATAGTTAAGAGAAAAGAAAATAGAGTAGAAACAGGTATAAACACCTAATCTGTCCTTCACAGTTCACACCACCAAATTTCAGAGCCTTTAAAATAGCATGAAACCAGCTTTAACAGAAAAAGAAAGCTTTCCTTTTTCAATTTTCATTTTTCAATTTTCCATTTTCAAATTTCCTTTTTCCGTACTACCTACCTCCATCATTTGAATTCTTGACCCAACTTCTCAAATTCTTATGCTCTGGGTATTCTATTTCTAATTCATATAAATCTGAATCTATTGGTTATTAGGTAGTAATTGGTCATGAGCAGATGGGTGGGTATATATTCCAAGTTCCCTTCTACATTTTTAATATTTATTGTTAAAACCAGAGAGAGAGAGAGAGAGAGAGCGAGAGAGAGAGAGACAGGTTGGCTTGTATGTGGGTGACTGGGTCAGGGTGGGTTGTTTGTGGTTGTGTTTTAAAGAGGAAAATGAAAGAAAGGGACACAGTAGGTAACTGCCTTTTCCGTGGAGGAGGGGTTTGGCAAAAAGTTCAACTTTTATAGATTTAGAAGCAATCAGACAAATTTGGAGACAATATGTGCAGGGGAAGGGGAAGGGGTATGTTAGTAATTTGTGTTAGTTACAGATGCCATAGGAAATTCCATATAAAAAGAAAGAAGAGAGAGAGTCTAGACTTTAGAGAGAGAGGTCATCACGTTCTCCACCATCATCGTCATCGTCAGCGTCAGCAGTATCAGAGCACACAGCTTCGAACACTACTCTCTAATATGGAATGGTACAAACCCACAAACTGTAACACATCAGAAATCATCTGCTGCTTTTTCTGCACACTCCCCTCTCTCTATACGATTACCCTTATATCTCTCTCTCTCTCTCTCTCTCTCTCTCTCTCTCTTCACCAAACCTAAGCAAAACACCTACACCACCAAACAAAGAGAAGAGGAGAGAAACAACAGATCAGCCCGCCTCAAAAAACAAGAGTCCACCCACAACAAGAAAGGGCGTTTCTCTCTCTCTCTCTCTTCTCTCTCCCATCCCTAATGGCCCAGCTGGACCAAAATTTATGTAGAAGAAAAAACACAAAAGAAGGAAAGATGAGGAGAAGATGGAAGGAAAGAAGGAAAGATGTCTTCAAACCTATTGCAACCGAACCACCTTAAAAGTAACTTTCTCGGAAATACCCCTTCTTCTGCACTGCAACCCCGCAAAAATCTATCTTCATCACAACCCAATAAAATTTATTTCCGATTTTTATGTGGCCTTTTCCTTCCTTGTTGTCTTGGTCAGAGTTTCAGAGAAAAGAGGAATCCTTCTTCTATAACTCTTCTTCTTCTTTTATTACTTTTATTTCTTTCTCTGACTCTCTCCCTATCTTCCCCCCCCCCCCCAATCTCTTACCTGTCTACATTTAATTGATTGAACGTATCTTCTTCCCTTCGAGGTTCTTCTTTTCTTTTCTTCTTCTTGTGGGTTTGTCGGTTTTTTTTTGGCTTTGCTTTCTCTGTGGGATGTTATGTCGAAGAAGATGAAGAGGGTTGCGATGGATTCTTCTTCTTCATACATGGTTGATGAGGAGGCTCGAGCCAGGTTCAAACATCAAAGTCTCATGCAGGATTACCAAGAATTGCTTAAGGTAAGATCATCTGATTTTTTTTTTCCTGGATTTGTATTTTTTGAAATCTGGGCTTCCTTCAGATCTATAAAAAAATCTAGGGTTCCATCTGGGTACCTTTTAGATTTGGGTTTTTGTTTTTCAGAAAAATTTAGGGTTTCATCTAGGTACCTTTTAGATTTGGGTTTTGTTTTTCAGATTCTTCAAGATTTTGAGTTGTTCATGTTCGTTCTTCTGGTGTGTTTGAGCCCTCTAACAAATTCCACTTTTAAGTTGGCCTAAAATTTCTGTTTCGTTCCTCTTGTTAAATTTTGCATTATTTTTATTACGGTTTCCCTTGTTAAATTTATTTGATGTTCTTCTAGTGGGCTTGAAACCCTCCCCCAAAAGTCCCAACCCAAATCATCCCTTTCAGGTTTCTCTAAAAATTCTTTTTGGTTCCTTTTGTTAAGTCTTGCTTAGTTTCTCTAGATTGTTTTGATTTACTTCATGATATATTTTTTCATCATTTTCTGCAATACTTTGGGGTCCTAATATTTAATCCCTTTAACAGGACACACAGGCTTTAAAGAATCAGTTGCAGGGAACAAAACAGAAAAGATCGACTCTCAAAGCTGAAGTCAGGTATTATAATTTATTTTGCCCCTCCCCTTTTTCAAGAGGAAGATTTAGAACTTGGGTTAGCTTTATTTTTTTTTTCCCTTTGCCCTTTTAACTTTTGATATATTTTTTTTTTCATATTAGATTCTTGAGGCAAAGATATAAACATCTAGTAGCAGTCCAATCGCCAAGCACTCAAGCTGAACCAGATCCTTCTAGATTTATGAACACTGAACTCCGAGGTGAACCACTTGTAGAGAGGAGGAGTTACAGGGAAAATGAAGCCTTATTACCCAACCATTCAGTTTCAGAGAGGAGGAGTTACAAGGCAAAGGAAGCTATTCAATTACCCAACCATTCAGTTTCAGAGAGGAGGAGTTACAAGGCAAAGGAAACTACTCAATTACCCAACCATTCAGTTTCAGAGAAAAGGAGTTACAAGGCAAAGGAAGCTACGCAATTACCCAACCATACAGTTTTCGACTTGAACCAGGTTTCGGTAAGAATTTAGAAACTCTTACATTAAGAAGCCAATAATATATTCAATGGTAAGATTTGAAGTTTTTGGTTAATTGTATGCTTGATTATGCTGTAATGCAGAGAGGAGAAGATGAAGAAGCATTTCAGGCTTTAGCACCAGTGGGAACGGAGATGCTCCCAAATAACTATTTGGGGCCTATAGGTGGAGGAGATGAACAACCTACCGATCTAAACTTACCTATTTGTAGAGGTATTGGAAATGGGTCTAGTCGACCAGGGAAGAGGAAGATTACATGGTCAGATCAGGTGGCTTTGAGGGTTTAGATTACCCTTTCTATATTAGCTGAATGGCCATTTGAGTAATGGCTTTGAATGGTTTTACTACCATCTCTTCTTAGTGTTATTCATTTTCAAATTTCCTCTTGGAATTTGTATAGGATGAAGAATGAAATTTTATAGGTCTATTGTTTATACATGATATTTGTTGAAACAGTTCTTTGCAAATGAAAATCTAGAAGCAGGTACTCATTATTTGTCATTGTAATTGATTTTAGTGTGGAAGTGAAACAAGTGTTGATGAGCTTTTGATCGCTCTTTTCCCCCCTCTATTATATTTTCAAGAAATAAAATTTAGTTTTTATTAATTCATTGTGCAACATTAATACCTTCATATTAAGCTGTGAGTAGATACATTGTTGAAGGAATTTTAGGTTTCATGGTTTTACTCTGCTTTGATATTGTATGTAGTCTGCTTCCATTGATAATTTAAAAGTATAGGCTTTGTTATTTGCTTGGATTGGAAATTAGCAGCAGAATAATTCCTCACTAGGGGAATACTGTTAGATGTTCATTTCCTTGGTGGAATTTTATGGAAGATGGAACAACAACCCACTAATCGTGATTCATGACTTTGCTTGTTGCACCTTATCTAGGTTGGGAAGGTGTTGTGGGGTGACAGTAGTTGGTAATTTCCAATCATCATCACATGCCTATTCCTTCTGTTGTCTTTTGGGTTAAACATTTTAGGATCAGGATCAGTGTTTCGATTAAATTGTCTTCTATGAAATTTGGATGATTATAGGTAAAGCCCAATTGATTTGTTTACTGATCCATGGAAGTTAATGATTCCATTTAAGATCTGAGACCATATTGGTTACTGAGTCCTTTGGCAATACAAAAAAGGCTTTTGGACAGATTATTCCCATCTGGTGTACTTAATTACTCTTGAAAGAGTGGGATTTCGGATATATGGACTGTTTATGACTGGAAATCTCTTAGATTTTCTTATTTGATTATTGAAATATTGCAACTTCTTTCCATCCTTGAGTGTAGAAAACCAGAATGTTTCTGCGAAGCTAGGGTGGTGTTGGTAAATGTGGTGGAAAGGTTTCAAGGGGGATGCCATTGGAGGTTTTGTACTATGACTTTGAATAAAGTTCAATGGAGAAAAGGGATCTTTATGACACTATTTAGTTTGGATAAAGTTAAGTTGTATGGACAAAGTAAGAGCGGTGAAGGAAAACATGGTCCTGATGTGACCCCCCCCCCTGTGCGCTCCCCATATATCTCTCCTTATTGTAAGGTGTAAATGGGCCATGGTGAACTGATGCCCATGCCCATTCACCGTGACCTCGGGGAAACTTGGTCCAAGTTGTATTATTTTTTATTGGGGAAAATTGTGTGAGGATTTTCCCATTTTAATGTGCATTCGTTTTCCTGGAAGCCTCCTTTGTGGAATGAAACTTTAGCATGTCATGGTTGCATTTGCAGAACTATTGAGTTCCCCGTTATCTGCTATTGCAATGGGTGCAACGAGGGATGGTATTTTAAATGAGTTGCAGGGATTCCCCCCCTTCCCGTCTTCCTTCTGATAGGAGAGTTGCAGGGAATCATTTGGTTGGTCAAGAAGCTTTTTTTTTTTTGTTTAATCGTATTCTAATCGTGGCAATGAACTCCTCCCATGCTTCCATATCTCCATGAGTATATAGTATATTAATAATCTCTAGTGCCGAAGCGAAAGTAGATATCTCTCTCCTCTTGGATTCAGTTCCTCTTCATAGCATGACACATGGATGGATAACATCCAACGGTAACAAACAGATCCCCTTTTTCATCTACTTCAAGCCTCAAGTGAGTAAGCTTTCTTGCCTTTGAAAATGAATTCCATGGAAGAAATCCGATCTTCTTCTTCTTCTTCTTCTTTTTTTTTTGGGTAAAGATGGAGGAAATCCAAGTTCTTCATGTTCATGCTTTTGATGGTAAGACCGCGGGATGAGGAGAAAATATTTCTTTTTCTTTTAATTTAATTCCCTAAGTCTGCTACTGAAGGCATTAGGTTTGATCTCTTAGGCTTGAAGTGGGTGAAAAATAGGATCTGTTTTTAACCCTTGGATGTTAACTATCCATGTCTCATGTTATCATGGCTCTATGGGCAGTCTATGGGTGATGCCCTATATGGAGAGGATCCGGATGCCTCTCGTACCATGTTTTTGGGTGCACTTATCTATTGTTTTATAGCAAAAGTTTTTGAGCACAACTGTGCATGATACGTGGTCATGCACGCAACCGTTGGATGAAAAAATGAGGGTCAATGAGAGCGTGTGCCTAAGTATCAATATTGATGGCATTTTTTATTTCCTGGAGGTGAGTTTGTAATTTCACATGCTCCGCTGGTGTCTGTCTAGGCGCAAGAGCCACATGACCAGTTATTTTTGTAGCAAGATGATTCTTTGAAATGAAGGAGAACTGTGCCCATTTCAGTAAAATGCTTGGAGTGGATTCACTAGAACATTTGTGAACAATGAACTACTTTGGTCCTGATTTTCTATGTGCCTAATGAAGAGGGGTAGAGTGGTATTTTTTTGATGTAAATAAAAAAAAATTAAGATAGGACAAACAAAAAAGAAATAATATCCATAACATCCTGGGAGGCATCCAGGCTCACCTTTTTTTTTTTTTTTTTTTGTCTGTGTGTATATGTGTAGAAAGAGACTTTATTTATTGAAGTGTGTCCAACGCGAGGTACCTACATGATAAGTATTAGATATTCACAGAATGGAAATGGACCAACTTGTTTCACACACACAAGACAATGCCTTCCAAGCAAGGGAATTAGCTACATTGTTAATCTCCCTTAGAATATAATGGAATAAATAGTTCCGAAAAAAAATACTCGAGAGGTGTTTGATATCTGAAAGTATAGACATCACCTCCACAGGGGGAGATGAGAAGACTGGGAGATTAGAGATATCAGCTCTTTGCAATCCAATTCCATTTCGACATCATCAATCCCTTCCCTTTTGTAATGCTGTACAGAAGACCTGTACTAACTGCCAAGGCCTCTCTTTGAAGACATGAACTGAAACTGGTAGGTGAAGAATCGCCAAAGCAGGACACCCAGTACTATCCCGAAGGATACAACCAGACCAGCTTTAATTTTGATCAGAGAAGCATCAATATGTAGCTTGTAGTATGGAGAGATTGGGGGAGTCCATATTTTCGTAGAATCCATAGAAGCTGGATGATGGTGTTCCTCTCTTGTTTTGCCCATAATCTCTCAGAATTCCTAGTATTGGGATTTGGCTATATGGATGACTTCTTGAGGAGAGAGCTACAGAGCCTCCATTAGTGAATCATTTCTCACCTTCCAAATAGACCAGCAGATAAAACCTCCCAAGCTAGTTATTTGCTTACCCAATTTTTTTTGTGGATATGCCTAAGGATCTCCAATGTTGAAACAGAGAAACTAGTTGAGGATTTTGCAATGGGGGGGGGTGAATAGATTATGATTAATAGATTCAATTGAAGCTCCACATTTGTGGCATGCCAGGTCAATTGGAACTTGCCTCATAGAAAGGCCTTGACCAGAAGCCACTCCTTCAGCACAAGCCCGCTATAGGAAGCTGCGAATCTTCAATAAGGAGTGAGAAGACCAAATCTGTTTCTAAACTTCTTTAGGGATAACTCTAGAAGGGGAAGAGGATGAGGATGCAACCATCACTCCCTCTGTCATCAATCTAATCACAGAGAAAACGGTATCCCACCTTAACCATGTAAACTCCATTCCTTCCTTTTATGTGTGTGTGTGTGTATAGAAAGAGACTTTATTTATTGAAGCATGTCCAACGCGAGGTAACTATAGGACAACCATCAGATAGCCACGGAATGGAAATGGGCCAACTTGTCTCGCACAAGACAATGCCTTCCTAATAAGGGAGTCAGCCACACTGTTAATCTTCCTTGGAATATAATGGAATAAATAGTTTCGAGAAAAAAAAAAAAACTCGAGAGGTGTTTGATACCGAAAGTACAAACATTACCTCCACAGGGGGAGATGAGAAGACTGGGAGATCATAGATATCAACTCTTTGCATTCCGATTCCACTTTGAGGTCATCAATCCCTTCTGTAATCCTGTACTGAAGGCCTGTACTAACTGCCAAGACCTCTCTTTGAAGAGACGAGCTAAAATTAGTAAGCGTATAATTACCAGAATAGGCCACCCAGTACTATCTCGAAGGATGCAATCCAGACCCCCTTTACTTTCGATTAGAGAAGTGTCTGTATTTAGCTTGTAGTATGGAGAGACTGGGGGAGTCCACATTTTCGTAGAATCCATGGAAGCTGAATGATGGTGTTCCTCTCTTGTTTTTCCTGTAGCCTCTCCGAACTCCTGGTAGTGGGATTTGGCTATATGGAGAGAGCTATAAATCCTCCATTAGTGAATCATTTCTCGCCTTCCAAATAGGCCACCAGATAAAACCTCCCAGGCTAGTTACTTCCTTGCCTAATTTTTTTTTTTTTTTGGAAATGCCTAGAGATCTCCAATGTTGAAAGAGGGAAACTAGTTGAGGCATTGTTCATTTGCTAGAGCAATATGGACTGTGATTGTTTCTTCAGTGAAATAACTCCTTCGACTTAGCAAATACCCAATCCAATTTAATCTTGATATTGGCTGACCCCTTTCTTCAATTATTCAAAGTATAAGCCAGCACATGAGTCTCAATATCTAATAAATTATAGGAGATTATAAAAGTCCCGAATTCACACTGTCACTGTCCCCTTTACTATTGCCTCCCCTTTTTTCGTGCCACTCCAAGAAGGAGTTGAAATCTCTTAAACATATCTATTCATCTTACCTTTGGGCTCCCAACTGGCTGATTCAGTCCCATACGATCTGTCTGCAATGTTTATTGTTAAGTTTGTCTTGAATTCTTGACCAATTTTGAAGATGGACTTGATCCGACATATTTTGGTGACGACCTGAATGGAAAATTTTCTAAGATCTGTGATAGAAGCAGAGGGGTTAGGTCGATAGGATAGACCGCGACCTGATGGGTCGACCTGCGATTTGGAGTATTATATATAATGTACTGTTGCTTGTTGAGAAAGTCATTGTATTTTGGAATTTTTCGAGCTAAGGTTTCAGGGTGAGTTTTTCCTCGCCGCTGCTAGGGTATAATTTCTCTTCTACAAAGTGAATCATCTTCTTCTTCGCCCGAGGACGTAGCACACCACCCTGGTGTGTGAACCTCGTTAAGTCTCTGTGTCGTACGGATCTATTATCTATTTATTATTCGTGTTTCTTAGTGTTTGATCTTACAAACTGGTATCAGAGCTCTGGGTTACTTCGATCCATGGCTTCAACGAAATACGATATTGATAGGTTCGACAACAACATCAGTTTTAGTTTATGGCAAGTTTGAATGATGACTGTTCTCACGCAACAGGGTTTGAAGAAAACCCTATTTAGGAAGACGAAGAAACCTGCAACTATGTCCGATGATGATTGGAATGATTTGGATGATAAAGCCCTTTCAGCTATTCAGTTGTGTCTCTCGAATGATGTTTTATAGGAAGTTCTTTCAGAGAAAATGACTGCAGAGTTATGGGTGAAGTTAGAGAACCTTTACCTCACCAAATCTCTCACCAATAGGTTGAGATTAAAGCAATAACTGTATACCCTTTATATGGGTGATGGTATTTCTATTAAATCCCACATATCTGAGTTCAATTCTATTGTTACTGAATTAAAAAGGATAGATGTTAAAATAGATGATGAAGATTTAACCCTATTATTGTTATGTTCTCTGCCTCCATCTTATAAGCATTGTAGAGATACTATGATTTATGATAGAGAGACAATCTCTATTGAGGATGTCAAAATGAATCTGCAAAGCAAGCAGAAGATTGATGATGAGTTGATATCTACCAACAAATCTGATGGTGTTGGTTTGATAGCTAGAGGGAGAACGAATGAAAGGGGTTTAGATGGTGACAAAAAAAATGCTAGATCAAAATATAAGCACAATAATTTAACTTGCAATTACTGTAAGAAAAAGGGAAATATTAAATCTGAATGCTATAAGCTTTTAAATAAGCAGAAGGCAGGTGGTGGTGCTCAAAATCAATAGAAAAGAGATGATTCTGCAGAAGGTAGTATTGCTGAAGATGAGAGTGAGTCTGATATGCTTTTGGTGACTGATGATAAAGTTAGATCATATGATGAATGGATTTTTGACTCTGATTGTTTCTAGCATATGTGTCATAATCGTGAATGATTCTCTACATACGAATCAGTTCGAGGTGGAGTTGTGATGATGAAAAATAAAGCTTCTTGTAAGACTATTGGAATGGGAACGATCAATATCAAGATGTATGATGGCATTGTCAGAACCTTATCTAATGTCAGGCATGTCCCTGATTTGAAGAAGAATCTCATCAGTTTAGGCACTCTTGATTCAAATGGGTGCAAGTATACAGTTGAAGGTGGAGTCATGAAGATCAGTAAGGGTGTTCTCTTATTGATGAAAGGAATCAAGGTTGACAGTTTGTATGTGTTGTAGGGTACTACAGTCACTGGGTCTGTTGCAGCAGCTTCTTCATCTATGTCTGAATCAGATGTCACAAATTTATGGCACATGAGGTTAGGCCATATGAGTGAAAGAGGGATGGCATCATTAAGTAAAAGGGGCTTGTTGTGTGGTCAGAGTACAGGAGCAATGGAGTTCTGTGAGCATTGTGTTTAGGAAGCAGAAAAGAGTTAGTTTCAGTACTGCTATTCATAGGACCAAGGGAACTTTGGACTACATTCATTCAGACCTATGGGGGCCCTCTAGGGTTGCTTCAAAGGGGGCTGATGCAAGATACTTACTTACTTTCATTGATGATTTCTCTAGGAAGATTTGGTTCTATTTCTTGAAGCACAAAAATGAAGTATTTATCGCTTTCAAACAGTGGAAGAATTTGCTTGAGAAGCAGATCAGGAAACAAATTAAAAGGTTGAGAACCGATAATGGCCTAGAGTTTTGTGAAGGTGACTTTAATGAGTTCTGCAAAAATGTAGGTATTGTAAGACACCATACAGTTGTTAAAACACCCCAGAAGAATGGAGTGGCAGAGCGTATGAATAGAACCTTGTTAGAAAATGCGAGATATATGTTATCAAATGCAGGATTAGGCAAGGAGTTCTGGGCAGAAGCAGTTAACATACCAACCTTGTTGGTGAATCGATCTCCTTGCACAGCTATTGAGTGCAAGACTCTAGAAGAAGTTTGGTCAAGTAAACCTGCAGACTACTCAAATTTAAAAGTATTTGGATATCCTGCTTATGCACATGTAAATGAAAGGAAGTTGGAACCTAGGGCTAAGAAATGCATTTTTCTTGGGTATGGATCTGGAGTGAAAGGATACAGGTTGTGGTGTCCTGATCCAAAGTCTCTAAAATTTCTTATTAGTAGAGATGTTACTTTTGATGAATCTGCTATGTTGCATCCTAGGAAAGAAGCTCATATTCATTGTGATGAAGGTCAAGAAAAATCTAGAGAGAAGGTGGAGTTTGAAATTGGTGGTTCATCTTCAAACAAAGCACAATCTACTTTAGTCCAGCTGCCTACTTTTACTGAAGGAGATGATGCTCAAGAGAATCAAGAAGAAGAGTGGTACATCATTGCTAAGGATAGACCAAGGAAGAATATTAGACAACCACAAAAGTATGGGCATGCTGAATTTGTTGCTTATGCATTGTCTGTTGTATATTCCATTGAAAATAGTGAGCCTGCAACATATTCTGAAGCTGTTGCTTCAATTGATTCTACAAAATGGTTGATTACCATGAATGAGGAGATGGAACTTCTTCATAAAAATTAGACTTGGAAGCTTGTGAAGCCGAGAACATGGAAGAAAATTGTTGGTTGCAAATGGGTCTTCAAGAAGAAGGAATCTGCCTCAGGTGTTGAAGATGCTAGGTACAAGACACATTTGGTTGCAAAGGGCTACAGTCAGGTACAAGGAATTGATTTTAATGATATTTTCTCACCTGTTGTTAAGCATAGTTCTATTCGTGTCCTACTTGCTTTAGTTGCTATGCATGATTTGGAGTTTGAGCAACTTGATGTGAAAACAACATTCTTGCATGGTGAACTAGAAGAACAGATTTATATGCATCAACCTGAAGGGTTTGTTATTGAAGGTAAGGAGGACCATGTATGCTTATTGAAGAAGTTCCTATATGGTTTGAAACAGTCTCCTAGACAGTGGTATAAAAGGTTTGATTCAATTATGGCTAGTTTTGGATACTCCAAGTGTCAATATGACTGTTGTGTTTATTTCAGAAAGCTCTCTGATGGGTCATTCATATATTTGTTGCTTTATGTTGATGATATGTTGATTGCAGCAAAAGATAGGAATGAGGTCAATAGGTTAAAGGAACAATTAAGTTCTGAATTTGAGATGAAAGATTTGGGGGCAGTAAGGAAGATCCTTAGTATAGAGATCAAGACGGATAGAAAAGCAGGGAAGCTGTGGCTATCTCAACAAAAGTACATTGAGAAGGTATTGAATCATTTTGGCATGAAAGATGCCAAACCTGTAACTACTCCTCTTGCATCTCATTTTAGACTTTCAACTGCTCGATCACCTAAGACAGATGAAGAGGTGGAGTACATGTCACGTGTTCCATACTCTAGTGTAGTTGGCTCCGTTATGTATGCTATGGTTTGCACTCGTCCTGACATTTCACAAGCTGTCAGTGTGGTGAGTAAATATTTGTCGTGTCCAGGTAAAGCTCATTCGGAAGCAGTGAAGTGGATACTTTGGTACTTGAAAGGGACCTCTGGTGTTTGTTTGGAGTTTGGGAGGAATGGTGATAGTTTATCTGGTTATATTGATTCAGATTATGCAGGTGATCTTGACAAAAGGAGGTCATTCACAGGCTATGTATTTACTCTTGGAGGAAGTACAGTTAGTTGGAAAACTACTTTACAAGCTATAGGTGCATTATCTACTATTAAAGCAGAGTATATGACAGTGACTAAGGCAATTAAAGAAGCTATTTAGCTTAGAGGTTTGTTGGGAGAATTCAACATGGATCATGGGGTGACTGTTGTCAATTGTGATAGCCAGAGTGCTATTCACTTAACTAAAGATCCAATATATCATGAGAGGACAAAGTACATTGATGTTTGGTATCATTTCATAAAAGAGATAATTACTCAAGGTAATATTCAAGTGTTGAAGATTGGTACTGAAGACAATCCAGTTGATATGTTGACTAAGCCTTTATGTGTTGGTAAGGTTGAGCATTGCTTGAACTTACTTGGTGTTTGTCGTGTTTGAGTTCAGCCCTTTGGAGGGCTATTGGAGAAAATGAAGATGTTAGCTATTTGTTTATCTGTTGGAGGAGAATTCAAGCCAAGGTGGAGATTTGTTAAGTTTGTCTCGAATTCTTGACCCGTTTTGAAGATTGACCAAATCCAACATATTTTGGTGGCGACCTGAATGAGAAATTTTCTAAGATCTGTGATGAAAGTAGAGGGGTTGGGCCGATAGGCCCAAGCCCGGAACCCATCATTGATCTCGTATGGGGGTGTGGGGGCGTAGCCCCCGCGGTATGGTTCGACCGGATTGGCCGCGACCTGATGGGTCGACCTACGATTTGGAGTATATATAATGTACTGTTGCTTGTTGAGAAAATCATTGTATTTTGGGGTTTTTCGAGCTAGGGTTTCAGGGTTAGTTTTTCCTCGCCGCTGCTAGGGTGTAATTTCTCTTCTGCATAGTGAATCATCTTCTTCGCCCGAGGACGTAGCACACCACCCTAGTGTGTGAACCTCGTTAAATCTCTGTATCGTATGGATGTATTGTCTCTTTATTATTCGTGTTTCTAGGTGTTTGATCTTACACTTATCGGGATCTCCATATATGCATGTTAGGTAAAAAAGGGATTTGAGTATAGTGTCACATTATTTTTGATCACCTGATCATCCGCTTACAGAATGTACAAAACATTATTGCCATCCCAAAATACATAGAGGCCCCCTCCCGTATCAACCGAGTCCACTGAGAAATAAGAATTGAGATGAATTCGAAGAGCAATACGACCTAGCTTCTTCTTGTCACACCTAGTCTCCATAAGGAACACAATTTTTGGATTGGTAGATTGGGAAAGATGGTGAAGTGCTCGAACTGCCAGGTTCTTCCTCAGCCCTTGACAGTTCCAGGAAAATCTTCATAAATGTCCATGCAGTTGATTTCCCCTAGCCTCCAAGGAGCCATCTATCGAAAAATGATAATGAGAGGGTGGGGTCTCTGAGTTCTGCTCATCAATAATTTCTTGCTGTAAATTCTTCACTCGCCTTGCACATGGCTTAAGGGCTCCACCTTCTATAGGATGTGATCTCTGGTAAGGTTTGGAACTATCCTCTCGAGCAATCTTCTTTCTTCTAGGAACATGAGTTTTTGGATGGGAGTGTAGCTGTGGGAGAGATGATGGGCGGGCTTAATGAAGACGTGGTATTGAGTTGGCTATGTAGAGATGAAGTAGGAGTTCCTTGGTTAAGAAGAGGATTAGTGGTTGGAGATGGGCTTCGAGATGGTGTTGGGGGGAGGAGGATAATGGGCCGAATTGGTGAGAAGGGGAATTGAGCTATGTGCAGAGGTTGGGCTTATGATATTTATAGGTGGTGGGTATGTGGATCGGGTCATATCGGGTTAGATATTGAAAAGCCCACTAGCTAAGGGATGAGGTGTGCTAGTAAATTCGTATTCTCTAGAACATGATGACGGTGAGCTTGGATAGCAGACAAAAGCTGATTTGAAGATTCCTCTAGTGTTGTTGGTATTATGTAGGAGGTGTGATTAAGTCGTATTTTATATATCCATGACTGTTTTAATTGCGCATTTTGATTCTACATCGATGATAAAAGTGACTATATAATGTGATTTTCTCACATTTGTAGGTTGTAGGATCATGCACATAAAATATGCTAAATGGGAGGATCCAATGCAATCTAAAAATTGGTTTACCTATGGATCGATTCACATGTGATCAAGGGCAAGATGTGAAGAAGTTTAACAGAACCAATCAAAGGCAAATAAGAAATTTCACCTCAATTTAGAAATTTGACTAAGAGATTGAGCAACAAAAAAGAATTAGACACAGGAGGATTTGCGCAAGTGTAGGGGCATGATGGTAATTTTAAAAGATGAGAAGTTTGTCAGAACATATTGGATATTAGGCTCGTTGCGTTCGTCATTTAAAATGATGCATCTTTAATTCACGGTTCAAGTCAATCCAAGGTCAGGATGGAGAGATATAAGCGAAAAACTATTTTGGACTAAGTTAGAATTTAAGTTCAATTTTATAAATTTTAAAAATTAATTATATCATCTCTCTCTCCTCTCTCCAATATAATTTTCACTTTTCCATTCTCATTTCTACTTGGCTTCGTTCTTTCTTTCCCTAATTTTTCTCCTACGAGTATCATTCTCTTTCCTGTTTCTTTCCAACTCTCCCCCTCCTTATCTTGCAAGTATCTCTCATATTTGTAAACTACTTCTAAGTTTTAACACTCTCCTTAGTCTATATATAGGGACATAATTTGCAATTTTGAAGAGCACAAAATTTTTAGAGATCTTTTTCTTTTCTCTTGAATTGTAAGTAGAGATGCAAGTTTGGCCCTGACGGCTCGAACCCGCCCTTGGCCCCCTCTAATCCCGAACAAGTATCGACCCAAAAATTTTGGCACTGAGGGCCCACACGACCCTGAAATTTCTGACCAGTTAGGGTCAGGGTGGGTAAGAGTTGACGTCTTTAGCCCGCCCAGCCCGCCCTGAACCCAACCTTGATTTTTGCCTCTGATGTTGACCCTGGTTGTGACCATGATGTTAATACTGAATTTAACCTAATTTTATATGTTGTTTGACATTAGTCATTGACACCTCAAAATTCCTAGTATATCTTCTCATTGATCTCTCTTACTTTTTTTATAAAAAAAAAAAAAAAAACGATCTCTTTTGCCTTTTTTACCAAGACAAGTAAGTTGTAACATTGTATTTTGTATCTCCTCTTCATTATGCATATTTTTTATTTTTAAGTTATTTCATGTTTTGTAGGGTCAGGGTCAGGGTATTCCTAGCCTTTGATGGCAAACCAAGGTCAGGGTTAGAGTCATCCCGATCCGACCATGAAAAATCAAGGCCAATTAGGCGGGTAAGGGTTGGGCTCAACTCTGAAAGGTAGGGTCAGAGTTCAAGTTTTGCGGCCCTGAGTCAGGGTTAGGGCGAGTTTGGGCCTAGTTAAGGGGACTCAGTGTTGAAATTAATTTCAGATTTAATTTCATATCATGTCGTGTTCATCTTCTAGTTATTTTTCATCTTTCCTTATTCTTATGGTTAACTAAATCTCGTAACGTAGGGATTGAATGAAACCATAAAATAAAAAGTAGCTTGTAAGCAATTGATGTCATTTTTTCTTTTTAATTCCATGTGACCAAAACCTTATTGCAAAGTCAAAATTATGTATGCCATTGATTATCTTTCGTATGCGTAATTGCCAACTTTCAATACGGTCTTGCTTATAATCTAATACTATGTATGTGTTGAATAACTCATGGGACATATTAGATTTAAAAATTCATATTTCCTACTGACCTATTCAAGTATGCGATATAGGATTAGATTGTTTATAGATTGTTCTTAAATCTCATGGTGGATTTTAATTTCTAAGTGCTTCCCCATATCATAATTTCACACTTCTTTAGTATTTGCTTGATTTTAGATTCATTTATTCATTCTTGCCTTAATCTTAGGTTCAGTTTATGTACATGTTTAGTTTAATTCTATGACTAATTCTTGTCTTTTTTCATTATTAGTTTAGTTTACTTTAATTTGTGACACCCCATTAGTTAGTACATACTAGCTGGAGTAATTGTGAGAATTTTTAGGAAAGAGTTTGTAGGGTAGAGCCACGTGGATCCTCATGGGTGCTGAATGTGAGAATTGTTGGCAAAGAACTTGTGGGGTAGAGCCAAGTGGATCCTCATGGGTACCAAATTGCATGTGCACAGAAGTACGGTCTTGTCGAGCATGGGAGATTTCCATCGTCACTAATGGAGGAGATGCTCCACTGAGTAGGGTGCACTGTCTAGCCTCACTTTCTCCTCCATATGTAACGTCATAGCTCCATTAATCTTGGTACAATATTGTCCTCTTTGGCCCATATGTTTCAAAGTTTTAAAACGTATTGTGCTATGTTAAAAAGGCTAGAACATATTAACTAACTCAGGAACCTCCCCTTAGGAGACGTGAGACTAAAATTTGCATACCCTCACCGATCTCCCAAACCCCTAATACCTTCCATATTCTTGGTGGAGGCACTTCTAATCTCTCAGACAGGTCTAGTACCTTGCGATATTCTTAAGTGTCACACCATAGCCCTACAAACCAAATACTTAACCAAATCTATAACCTATCTAAGTTGGCACTTTAATACATAAAAGCTAGAATGTTTAAATAAAAATTGTATCTCGAAACATCACACAAACCTTCTCATCATGGCCAAATCACCACATTAGTCTTCGGGGTCAGCTATGTTGGATTTATGGGCTAAATTAATTATTCGGGTTGATTAAATGGGTGAGAGTCAAATTGCATGAACCGGTTCGGTCCACTCTCAAGCTTAGGGATATGCTGGCTCAACCCATTGTGGTTTAGGGTTTTGAGTGCAGGACAGTATTATAAATACTAGGTTTTGGGTCCCTACAACCATTATTCACTCTTCCCCACTTTACCACTAAAGTGAGAGAACCAAGGAGGTTTAAGGGGCTGTAGAAGATCCTTAGCCAAGCCAAGAGAGCGAAAGTGGGAGTGACCAACATCAATCATCTTCAGCATACTAGGTGAAAGGTACAAATCGATCCTCCATAATTTTATTAGATTCGTGTTCTTGTTTTTCCTGTGTGGTTTCCTCCATAGGGTTTCAATCTCAAACCCATAGGGAGTTCTAACAATTGGTATCAGAGCAGACCACATGGGACAAGAATCGATTGAATTTTTCTTGTACATGAAGATTTTGATTATTACTTAAAACCTGATTTGATTAAAAATCATGAAAATCATAAAAATCGTAATTTTACCATCACTTAAAAATCCTGTATGGAAAAACTTTCTTCACGAAAGTTGTAGATCACGAGAATACGGTCGCGGCGGTATGCCGCAAGTCACCGGAAACATCCGTACGCGCCGGCACGCGCCACCGGAAACCGGCTGCCGGAGGAGAGAGAAAAAAAATTCAAAAAAAAAAAACGGCGGCGAGGCATCGCCGGTTCAACTCGAAAACCCTACCGATTCGAACCGGTGACACAGTGGGTCAACTCATATGTACTATTTGACTCGGTCAAAGGTTGACCGGGTCGTTGACCAATTGACCCGAATTTGACCCGGAATTCATATGGCCGAACCGGTTGGTCTTGATTGATTTAAAAAAAAAAAGACTTGTTTGGTTTTTGTTCATTTTGGGTTTTTATTTAAACTACTTTAAATTTCATTTAAAGGTTCGTTTTAAGGCCAAATTGAAATCTGTTTTTTGCGTTGGATTCCTTGTTTCGGGCCACATTTAATGATCTAATTTTTTAATATGACATGTTTATTTGAAATTTTATGTTGTATTTAGTTTCAATCATTGAAACAAAAGGGCGTTTTTATTTAAACTACTTTAAATTTCATTTAAAAGTTCGTTTTAAGGCCAAATTGAAATCTGTTTTTTGCGTTGGATTCCTTGTTTCGGGCCACATTTAATGATCTAATTTTTTTAATATGACATGTTTATTTGAAATTTTATGTTGTATTTAGTTTCAATCATTGAAACAAAATGGCATAAATCAATGCTTTGAAAAATATATATGTTATTGGTTACCATGAAATTGAGAAGTTTTTTTTTTTAAATTAAGATATGTTAATATGGAAAAGGGTGTAAGCTTCCGCTCATTCTTAGTTGCAAAGTAATTTTGCTTTAGGAAACCATGAAATGATGAGGTGGAATCCACCAAAGTGGTACATCTTATTATTTCATGATTTTCCACAGGGAAGCAATGTAGGTGACATTTGCCCAAAGGTGATGTCACCAAAGTTAAGAAAATGACAGTAACCTAGAGGTTCCTAAGCCCAAAGGTGAGGGGATTTCAAAAGTTATTGTTCTTTTCACAGTAAATATAAATTTACAAGAGGACCAGTGCATTCTTAGCCCAAAGGATAGGAATGTAGTTGCGGTTGTGACTCTTGTATGGTTATTGTTGTCCTAGTGACATTTATATGTATATTTTGAATATAAAGATATACATCTCCAATGGGAAAGATATGATAGAACTGAGTGAAACCCACCAAAGTGGTACATTCAGTTCGATTGTATCTTCTCCAACAGTAAAGGTGATGCTTTCCCAAAGGTTATGTCATCAAGGTTTGAGGATAATCATCCACATTTCAGAAAGGGACATTGAATTTGGAGTTCTTTTGCCCAAAGGTGATTGAATTCCAAAGTGAGTGTTGTTTTCACAGTTAAAAGAAGAATATAAGAGCATCAGCTAATTCCTGTCCCAAAGGATAGGGATACATTTTTAGTTGTAACTCTTATTTAAAATATATTGATGGTATTACATGCTTTTATATTATGGTTTATATTTTGATATTTGACATGTATTGTGTTGTTGTTACTGCTGTAGTAAGATGGCAGTTCCCTCAAGTTATGTATCTTCCATCCCAATACTCACTGGTAACAACTATCAAAAGTGGGTGGAGGAATTAGAATTGCATTTAGGTCTTCTTGACTTAGACTCGGCACTTAGGGAGCCTAAACCTGAGCCTCTCACAGACTCGAGCAGAAGTGCTGAAAGGACCAAGTTTAAGAAATGGACTGAAGCAAACAGAAAGTGCATACTGGTTTTAAAAAAGGCAGTTCCTAAAATTATACGTGGGAACATAGAGATTAAAGACACTGCAAAAGAATTCCTGGATGCTATTAAAGGTAGATTTCAACACAACAAGAAAGCTGAGAAAATCACATTGATGACCAGGCTAATGAATACAAGGTATGATGGATGTGGGAGTGTTAGAGAATACATTTTGGGTGTAGCTACTGATGCTGGTAAACTTAAGGATCTTGGAATACAGATCGATGAAGAATATATTGTACATATTGCACTGAATACCCTCCCTAGTCAGTATAAGGTTATCCAATCTACCTACATTGCACTGAAGGACGATTGGACCCTAAATGAGCTAATTTCCATTTGCACTCAAGAGGAAGAAAAATTGAAACAAACTAGGTTTGAGAGTGCACATGCAACTTTCCACAAGGGATCTTCTGGTGGACCAAGAAGAAGGAACAAAAATTTTTCCAACAGAGGAAGCGCCAAGCCATATGACAGGAATAATAGCTCTCAAGAACTTGACACATCTCAAAAGGCTCAGGATGAAGAGAATACCAACAACGTAGAGTGTTTCTGGTGCCATAAGAAAGGACATGTGAAAAAGGACTGTTTTATTTTCAAGAAATGGTTAGAGAAGAGGAAGAATTCTGGGGCTGATAAGCAGGATGATACCAAGAAAGGGTGAGGTAGAATGATCACCAGTAATTGAGAGCAAGTAAAATTTGGTCCCATCAAGTAGTTAGGATTTCTTTACATACAGTTATTTGAAATGCTTGATTAGTGGGAGCTTTGATTTTGTTTAGTATTTGTTTATGTTTTGAACCTTAGCCCGTATGTTTTGGGGCACAGTTTGATGAATTATGGTTAAGTTTTAGCATTTACATTATGCACAGTTATTCATTGAAATATTTGGTTTATGATTTCATTTAAGAATGTTTTTATAGGCAGTAATTGTCTTGGTTATAGGTAATATTTTGCCACAGTTCAAAAGGTAATGTTTGCCACATTTTAAGACAGTATTTGTCACAGTTCATAAGCAATATTTGCCACAGTTTATAGGCGGAAGGCCACAGTTAGATATTAACCACAGATCAAAGGCGATTTGCCACAGTGAAGGTTAATATCACAGTTAAGGACCTACATGGAATGACAACAGTGTAATTTGAGGATATGTCAATATTTCTGTGATGGTATCCCACATAGATTCGTGTTAAGAAACTTACTTATGTTTGTAATAACAGAAAGTTGTATGCCGTATATTGAGGTGTATCTTCTGCTGTTATTCGATGTGAGTGGTTTTTCAACTGAATCACAGTAAGAGTGGTTAATGTAATAAGATTCTATGGCCACACCAATTTAAAAGACATCCTTATAATTAATGTAGCCCCAGTGGGAGATTGTTGGATTTATGGGCTAAATTAATTATTCGGGTTGATTAAATGGGTGAGAGTCAAATTGCATGA
>NW_024868487.1:82942-87845 GCF_013358625.1 Macadamia integrifolia
TAGTTAGTACATACTAGCTGGAGTAATTGTGAGAATTTTTAGGAAAGAGTTTGTAGGGTAGAGCCACGTGGATCCTCATGGGTGCTCAATGTGAGAATTGTTGGCAAAGAACTTGTTGGGTAGAGCCAAGTGGATCCTCATGGGTACCAAATTGCATGTGCACAGAAGTATGGTCTTGTCGAGCATGGGAGATTTCCATCGTCACTAATGGAGGAGATGCTCCACTGAGTAGGGTGCACTGTCTAGCCTCACTTTCTCCTCCATATGTAACGTCATAGCTCCATTAATCTTGGTACAATATTGTCCTCTTTGGCCCATACGTTTCAAAGTTTTAAAACGTATTGTGCTATGTTAAAAAGGCTAGAACTTATTAACTAACTCAGGAACCTCCCCTTAAGAGATGTGAGACTAAAATTTGCATATCCTCACCGATCTCCCAAACCCCTAATACCTTCCATATTCTTGGTGGAGGCACTTCTAATCTCTCAGATAGGTCTAGTACCTTGCGATATTCTTAAGTGTCACACCATAGCCCTACAAACCAAATACGTAACCAAATCTATAACCTGGCTAAGTTGGCACTTTAATACATAAAAGCTAGAATGTTTAAATAAAAATTGTATCTCGAAACATCACACAAACCTTCTCATCATGGCCAAATCACCACATTAGTCTTCGGGGTCAGCTATGCCAAACTTATATGGAATTGTTGCTCCGTCATATTACTTCTTTGATGCCTTGGAGAAGTCCCTTGCTTCGTCTATCTTAGTCTCACTTTCTGTCATGCTATAATCTATTTCAACAAATATAAACTGATTTTTATAAATTATTACAAGAGAAACCCATAAAACTAGCAGCAGTACTAATAAGTACTAATAACGATATGATGATGTGCAGTAGCCAGAAAGTTCAAACATTCAGTAAAAGAGAAGGAAAAAACACATCAAAAGAAATGTATGAGGGGCCGAGGGGGTTTGGAAGATAAGTCCAGATCAGAGGTCCAAAGAGAGATATTTTGCTAGGCAAGATGATTTCTATGAAGCCAAATAAAATACAATGATAGCAATAATAATACTAAAAGAAAAAAAAGCCAAAGATTTATCATTAAATAATAAGATGACTATATTTAGAATGGAAGTATTAGAAAATCTTAATTCCAAGATCAAACACCAATTTCAGGATTAAGGCCTTACTCAGCCGAGTTCTTCTTCCTATTCTTTCTTCTTTTTCTTCTTCGGCCCCATCCGGCCCAGCCCATGCATCTCCCTTCCCTCTCCCCATGATCAGGGCCAATTAGGGTTAGTCTGATCTAGCCCTGAGGGCAGGTCATTGTTAGATATTTTAGGTCTTGAGCCTGGAATGGGTTAGATTTGGGCTTAACTAAGGGGACTCAGAGTTAGGCTGGAGTTTTCAAAAGCCTAATCCAACCGAACCTCGTATTCTTACACGACAATCTCAGCATCTACTGTGTTAGTATTCCAATTGGAAGTGACAGCAAGAGTCCTCAAAAAAAGGATTATTAGTGTTATCTGTTTCAAGATTTGATGGTAGCGTATTGGGTATCCCAGGCCAAGCAGGTTTCTTCGGGGATTTTAATTTGATTCTAATGGTGTCTTTCTTTAAGTAGATTATGGACCTGTAGGAGAGTGTTCAATTTGCCAGCTACAGCGGATCTATGCATTTTCTCTCTTTTGGGCTTCATTGATCAAAGACTTGGAACTAATTTTTATTTTTTACACCACAAAGGATCTTAGATTCTAATCTTATTTGAAAAATGCAATTTCAGATGATCCTTTAATTTTTCTCCGAGATCTTTTAAAATGGGTTAAAATGAGTTTTATTTTTTCATTCCCCTAAAATGTTTAAGAACAAATAAGAAGAGGGTTTTCTAAAAGGTAGTTCGGACCTGCATGAGCACGGGACCAAGGGGAGCACATGTGGAAACATCAACAGTGGTGAAATTTTCATTTTTCATGTGGGTGAGGCTGTCATTTTACCTCTCATTGTGTCTGAGTGTAGAGGTCACACTACCTTCTAGGCTTCTTTTACCAAACAAAAATTAGACTTTCTTCTTTCTTTTTCATTGAATCTCTATGGTCTGATCATAACTTAGATCTACAACAAATTTTAGAAAATTATCTTACTTGTAATTGTACACCATTGTAAGTACACTTAACTCGAACTTCTCTATTCAACTCTATACAATCCTCGAACCACTTAAAGACATATGAGAAATATTTTTAAAGAATAAGGCTTTATTGCTTGATCAAATAGTAGCATAATATCCCAAACTTTTGTTGTTAATATTAGTTCCTTTATTTATTTATTTATTTTTTCCCCCTCTTTTGCCTTTTATCTTTCTCCTTGGAATCCAAAGTTTTGAATTTTTTTTTTCCATCTAATTCCTAAAAATTATTCTCATCATTCCGAAGATATCAAAAGATTAAGAATAAAAGAAAAAAAAAAGATTTGGATATTTCGTCCACAAAGACGTTACAGTGAATGCACATGTGCTTGAATGAGTCCCCCCATAGATGTTATATATTGTGACACGGATCATAGCTTTAGTGCTGGTATCATTCAGTGCCAAAACTGATATTGATATCGATACATATGGAACTAGGGGTGTAATAGTTTGGCCATTTGGTTCTTTTAGCTCAATAAGGAAGGCTATGTGACTTATACATGATATGGGTGGAAATCATATAGATTGCTTGTGTAACGCATGTTGTGGGCCTAAGGGAAGGGGAACACTAGTACTAAGAACAATAATAGATTAACCCAACCTTGGTCAGGGTTGGGTTGGGCTGTCCAGAGTTGACTCTCATAATCGGGTTAGACAGAGTTTGAGCTTAGGGCGCACGGGCCAGGGTGGGTTCAAGCCATATTAGGGCCAAACTTGCACCCCTATATGGGTCCATATCAGACCTTGTTGCCCTCGAACATATTGCTAACATACCATATTTTGACCATTTTACCCTATGTTCCTACCATATCACCAATCTAATATCGGCTAGTTATCAATGTCGACTGATACCAACATGGATCACTCGATAGGATCAACACTGAAACGGCCGATCTGATACCGATTCATAAATTCCAGATATGGATGCTTTGATTAAATCTAGAAAAAAATCCAATTGTCATGAATAAAATATTAAAACCACTTCATGGACTTGATCATGATTTAGATGTGTTTAGAGCTTAAGTTCATGATGGTATTAGAACTTGTTAATGATTAGTAATTGACGGAACTTGGAAGCTTTCATTCACTCTGTAACATTTTTGGAAGCTTAACTGCCAACTGATTACTTAGCCAAATTTTGCATCCCTGCAAATGGTACTATGTGTCCTTCGAAGCATCCCAAGCGAGCAACCTTATTCCCTCTGTTGGTGATCTATTTGGGAGAGTAACTTGTACCTGAAATGCCCTAATCAGCTTAATTTTTTCCAGTGTAGAGATGGTTGCGGACCTCGACAAAATGGTAAGGTATCTCCATTACTAATTAGTGGTAGTGAGTTCGATTCAAAGCAAAGAACAAAGCCATATATTATACTGTAACTTGGGCACTATGGAAGGGGTTGGGGAGGCCCAGATAAGCGCCTTCTACTTTGCATTCAAATCCCTTTGGTTTAAAATGTAAACGGAAAAAGAATGTTCCTTTGTTATGCAGTTCCTGAGTTAGAACAGAGGCCAATGAAAGGGTGCACACGGGCATCAATAGGGGGATTCAAATCCTCTACGATGAGTGGTGAGTGACAGTGAGGATCCAATGATTGGGAGGGCCTCGGCATGCACCTCAGCCGTTGGATCCTTAGTGCCACTCACTGCCTCTCTATGGAGGATTTTTGTGCATCAATAGGCGGTGGGTACACTGCATGATTGGAGAGCGTTCATTTCCATAATAGTAAAATAAACATTATATATATATATATATATAAGTAATTTATAAAAAGGAAATGATTTTGTGCATGATCATGCATCATGCATAAAGGTGTTGGATGAAGGATGATGGTCTACAATGCACCCACTCAACACATCCCACGGCTGTGTGCATGATTGTGCATCATACACATTTATAAAATTAAATGAGATAATGATTACATTACCCCAAACGCAACCTGCTAATTCAGGTTCGGTGAGAGAGAGATGTCTTATTCTTGTAGTCTTGTGGTTGTTGATATCCATTACACATCAGATCTAATATTTTGAAATTTAAATGGATACGACACGACTTCCTACTTTAGTTCAATCATTAATGAGATTCTTAATTTTTTTTCCATATTAAAAAAAAAAAAAAAAAAAAAATATATATATATATATATATTATTTGATCGAATTTATTTTTTTGAAAAAATTATCCTACACGAATAATGCAGGAAGAAAAGTTGAGAAGATGTAACCAAACCCACCAACAGACAATTAGTTACAGCCTTACAGGTAGAGACGGAGGAAAGGTGCAAGCTTAGATACTGAATTATATAATTTCCCTCTAAATTTCTCGAAAAATAAATAGAAAAAAGGAAAAAAAAGAAAGAAAGAAAGAAAGAAAGAAAGAAAGAGACTGAAAGTGATGAGTAAGATTCGAATCTACTCCTTATAGATATCTTTTTTCTTCAAGTTAAAAAAAAAAAAATACTATTTTCATAGTGGGGTGGTTGGTATGACATCATCACATGATTATATCACTTTGAAGTTAGTTAGTTATTATTATTATTATTATTATTATTATTATTATTATTATTATTATTTAATAATAATAATAATAATAATAATAATAATAATAATAATAATAATAATAATAATATTATTATTATTATTATTATTATTACTATTATTATTATTACTATTATTATTATTACTATTATTATTATTATTATTATTATTATTATTATTATTATT
>NW_024868487.1:87857-98354 GCF_013358625.1 Macadamia integrifolia
GGGTGGTTGGTATGACATTATCACATGATTACATCACTTTGAAGTTAGTTAGTTAGTTAGTTATTATTATTATTATTATTATTATTATTATTGTTCGGTAGATGCTAATCTTAGAAGGGAAAAATAAATTCTTTAGCTAGGCAAAATGAATACAAGACTGGTAGATTCAACTCAACTCACTCAATCTTATCCCAATTAAATGGGGTTGGTTTCATATATCTTATTCATCGGGTCCACTCTATCAAAGTCATACAACATTCTAGTCCTTAACTATACATATATTTTTTAGCGCTTATTTATTTAGCGCTTATTTATTTTAAGCCCATCTCTAGATCTCTAATTCCTTTAATTTGAAAAATGAATCACTTCTTCGAGCTAGACCATTGAAGGCCTCCATTGCACATGTCCATGCCCTTCAGATGAGTTTCTCACAACTTATCATGAATAGGGGCTACACCCTAGTTTGGTCGATCTAATTTGTCCATTCTTTATTTTATCATTCCTAATTCTAACACCCACCGCAACATCATCATTTCAGTCAATAAAGTTTGTCTACATATGTTTTCTTACTGCCCAATATTCAGCCTCGTATGTCTTTGCTGGTTGTATAACCATTTTATAAAGTATCCCTTTGAGCTTGAAAGAGATTCTTCAATCACATAATATTTCAGATGCACTCTTCCACTTCATCCACCCTGTTCTAATTCTTTGAACAATATCAACATTTATTTCTCCTTCTTTATTCATGATTGAATCTAGGTATCTAAAGTTATCATTTTGCTACAGCTCTCTATCATAAATTTTCACTACCCTACTCTTAGTCATGTTGTTGTTAAAACCTTTAGATTCCCATAAATCCAACTTTGCATTTATCCCAACATTTGTTTCATCCACTAAAACAATATCATCTGCAAAAAAATCATACACCAAAGGATCTGATTCTAAATGTCTCTAGTCAATACATCCATAATTAGTGCAAGCAAATACAGATTCATAGATGAACCTTGATATAATCCAATCGTTACTGGGATTCACTAGCCTATTCCCTTATAGTTCTTATGTTAATCACTACATTATGATACATCTATTTAATTATGTTTACATATTTACTTGAAACATTTTTTAACTCTAAAATTATACAAGTCTACTAAAGTGGAAAGGTGAATACAACTGCACCATATTTATGCCCTGTGTAGGTCATATGAATGAGAAAAAGGACTGATGTTTCAATTACATATCAAATTGAGAGCTCTATGATCCATATTATATTACACATTTTCTTATGTATTTTGAGTGGTTCAAAATTGTTGAGAGTTTCTACTTTCTTTTGCTTCATTTTTTTATACTTTCAAAGCAATACAATGGATTCAAACTTGGAATAGAATAAGCAATCGGAATTTATTTATTTTTTTTATATTTTTGAAGGAAAAAGAATTATAATATATTATAAAGCTAGGTTTTTTTTACAATGTCAAAATGAAAAATCATACCAATGAAAAGATGGGAAGACAAATTCATTCAATGTGATCCACATATTTACTGGGGAGAAGTATCAATGTAAACCTCACTGGTCATTATGTAAGAGGATTTATGGATTCCTTCCCACTCCAATGTCAAAGGGATCTTTTGCTCTATAACATATGAATATATCTAAAACAAAAAGAAGGAAAACACCCACAAATTAAAATGGTATCCAAATTATGTATAACTTGTGAGATCCTTATTATAGTTTACTGGAACTCAGCAAGTAATGATTCAACATTGAATTCAACAATTCCAAGATTGTTAGGACTTTTATGTGGGCTTAATTGATACCGATTGATCCATTTGTTCTAAGCAATTATAGACCCACTCTGATTAAGAAAATCCTAGCCCAATTCATTATGGGAATGAATTAGGGTTTAAGGATTCTATTATAAATAGAAGTTAATGGTCCCTACAGCCGTCACTTTTATCTTCATGGTTTTGGAAGAACAAACTCCCTTCATAGGAGTAATGGATATATGAAAGAATTCCAATGTGAAAAGCTACAGAAGATCTTAGCGAATGGAACTCTATTGAGTAGTTTTTCATTGTCATCTTTATGGGACCAATCTTCAAGCACATGGGAGAGAGGTTTGTGATCAATATTCATGAGGCTTCTAAACTTATACACAGGTATTCCTCTACTCTCATTGATTATCCTAGATAGGGGTAAATCTACATGTTTGTGTGTTCTAAGATCCCTAAAATCATTGATCTTGGTTTAGGGACTACACCTATGGTTAATCTCTCTTATGATTCTTGTATTCTAAATACTATAGATTGTTCATATGATTCTATGGAGTAGAATTCCTAACAAAGATTGCTATGAAATCTTTATTACAATTTGTTAGACCTCAAGAGGCAATGAGTCAACATTGAATTCAACCATCCCAAGTTTATAATTTCGACAAGACTTCTGCTGGTTGATTGGATTCTTTGAAGATAAACTTGATTACTTAACTCTATATCTATACGACTCATAAAGGGTAAAATATATTCATAAGAATCATCTGCAGTCACTGCATCGGTGCTATGAGTATCGGAAGGTTGGAAGCCCCTTGGGGCATGTGCCTAAATATACTCTTAGCCATTCCATATTCATCATACATCCTTGGTCGTTGCAGAGAATATGAACTTATAACAAACATATCGGGTCTCCACTTTGTTATATCAAACACTAAGAAACATGAAAAATAAAGAGACAATAGATCCGCACGACACAGAGATTTAACGAGGTTCACACACCAGGGTGGTATGCTACGTCCTCAGGGGAAGAAGAAGATGTTTCACTATGCAGAAGAGATTACACCCAAGCAGTGGCGAGAAAACTCACCTTGAAACCCTAGCTCGAAAAAAACCCCAAAATTCAATGGCTTTTTCAACAAGCAACAATGCATTATATATATACTCCAAGTCACGGGTCGACCCATCAGGTCGCGGTCGATTAGGCCAAGCCCTCTGCTTCCATCACAGATCTCAAAAAATTTTCTATTCGGATCACCACCAAAATATGTCGGATCAGATCAATCTTCAAAACGGGTTAAGAATTCGAGACAAACTTAACACACTTTATATCAAGAACAAGGTTTCAGGGTGATGAGTAGGACCTTGGATTTTTCTCTTTTGTGGACCTGATTCACATATTTTCGTGACTCAAGAGTCTAATTCCATAAGATCGACTTCTCATATGGTATCTTATATCGGCTTGGGATATTCTGAGGAGGTCCTACTCTTAGGTTGAGTGGGTTATTTGCATTTGGTTTTGAACTAGCATTCCTCCCCAATCTCCCACTAAAGACCTGCTCAAACGATCCTTTCGTTGCTTGTACGTTGGGTTGGATTGGAGAATAGACATTACCTAGTTTTCAAGTTCCTTTAGGGGTGTCACCCATCTAGAATCCTAGACTGAAGTGTTGTGCTCAATGCTTAATGGATTGAGGACCAGCGTTGTGATATTTATCCTAGGGGCCCCATTTCTTCTAGTAACATGTACTTGGTCAAGAAAATTGTTGGTGTATAATTTCTTGTATTATGTCGTAGTTTAATTCAGGGAGTATTGGTGCAGCCCCCCTAAGCCGTGGGGGTTACAAGGCGACAGGAGGCCCCCTGCGTAGCGGGGGTATAGGAGGTGCAGTCCCCTCGAATTTTTTATTTGAGGGTAGTTTTGTACCTTTCAGTATTAGGGTTTTTCGCTATATATTTGTAGCAAGATTTACATTCTCTATAAGCAATTGTGAGAGATATGAGGACGAGTGTTGTAACTCTATTCTCTATTGATAGTGAAGTAAAATCTTATCTCACCGAGGACGTAGGCATTCTTGTTGAACCTCGTAAACCTGTGTGCATTGTTTGTTTTTATTTTTTCATTACCTTCTGTATCTCTTTTAGGATTACAATTCTTCAAAATTGGACATCCATCCTGTTGGTGTATGATGTCTTGTATTCCGTCAGAGTTTAATCCAGGGAGTACTGGTGCAACACCTTGACAGGCAGCCCCCTGCTCGAATTTTTTATTTGGGGGCAATTGTGCACTTTTCGGATTAGGGTTTTTTTCACTATATATTTGTAGCGAGAGTTTCTTTCTCTGTAATGTAAGCAATACTGAGAGGTGTGAGGGACGAGCGTTGTATTCCTATTCTTCATTGATAGTGAAGCAAGATCTCATCTCACCGGGGATGTAGGCAACTTTTTTGAACCTCGTAAATCCGTGTGCATTGTTTGTTCTGTTTTTCCATTATCTTCTCAATCATTTTAGGGTTGTGTTTCTACAAATTGGTATCAAAGCTCTAGGTTTCCATTTTCTAGGGTATACTATCACGATGGCAGGGAAGGGATCGAATATAAAGTATGATATCGAGCGGTTTAATGGGAAGAATAATTTCACTCTCTGGCATCAAAGGATGAATGATCTTCTGATACAACAGCGTTTGGTGAAAACATTGTTGGGGAAGTTGAAGAAATCTACAAAAAATTACTGACGAAGATTAGGAGGAGATGGAGGAAAAGACAGTAAGTGCTATTCGATTGAAACTTTCTGATGATGCCCTACAATATGTTGTGGGTATCGAATCTACATCGCAGTTATGGCAAAAATTAAAAGTTTCTACATAACGAAGTCCTTAATGAACAAGTTGTTCTTGAAAAAGCAATTGTATTCTCTACAGATGGAGGAAGGTATGGATTTATTAGAGATCTTAACATGTTCAATCAGATCGTAAGTAAACTTACAAACCTGGAGGTTAAGATCGAGGATGAAGATAAGGTGTTACTGTTGCTGTCATCACTCCCAGAATCATACGATCACCTGGTAACGACTCTCTTGTACAGGAAAGAGACCCTTGAGATGGATGAACTTGCGGCTGCCTTCCTGTCTAATGATACAAGGAAGAAGACTAGTAGTACGAAATCTCAAGGAGAATGCCTTTTTGGAGGTGATAAGGAGCAGGAAAGAGGGAGGTCAAATCAGAAGGGATTCATGAAGAGTCGATCGAAATCAAAAAGAGCAAAGACAAACATCTCTTGTTACTATTGCAAGAAAGAAGATCATCTGAAGAGAGAGTGCTTGAAGAGGAAGGCGGATTTGAAGAAGAAAGGTGTAGATAAGATATCTGAGGAAGCTAGTATGGCTGACAGTTTAGATGGAGATGATGAAGATGTACTCTCTATATCATCAAGTAAGAATCAATTTTCGGATTCTTAGATTTTAGATTCTGGATGTTCATATCACATGTGTCTACATAAAGATTGGTTTGATACTTATCAATCATATAATGGTGGGTCTATCCTAATGGAAAATGATGCTGTATGCAAGACTATTGGGATAGGCACTATCAAAATCAAGATGTTTGATGGGATAGTAAGAACTTTAGCAGATGTGAGACATATACCAAAATTAAGGAAAAACTTAGTATATTTAAGGGCACTTGACTCAAATGACTACAAGTACATAGCAAAAGATGGAGTCCTCAAAGTTATAAAGGGTGTTATGGTTGTTATGAAGGGACAACTAGCAGGAAACCTATACAGACTCATAGGGAGCACTGTTACAGGTGGAGCATCTGTGATTATAGATGCAAGATTTGATACAGATGATACATATCTGTGGCATATGCTGTTAGGGCATATGGGAGAAAGAGGATTGATGGAGCTTCATAAAATAAAACTGATGAACGGAGTAAAAACTTGTAAACTGAACTTCTGCAAGTATTGTGTGTTTGAGAAACAGTACAAGGTTAGTTTCAAAACTGCAAACATAAGAGTAAATGGGTACTTGATTATGTACACAGCAATGTATGGGGTCCTTCAATAACAAAATCTAAAGGTGGGGGCAGAATACTTCGTGACCTTTTTTAATGATTACTCAAGGAAAGTCTAGATCTACTTCATGAAGCATAAAAATGACGTGTTCACTAAATTTAAGGAATGGAAGGCTGAGGTAGAAAGGAAGACAGGAAAGAAAATTAAGTACTTGAGAACAGATAATGGAGGGAAGTACACGTACAAGCCGTTTCTAGAATTGTGTAAAGCTGAAGGGATTACAGGTCACTCCACGGTTCCAAAGACACCACAGTAAAATGGTGTAGCTGAAAGGATAAACAGAACACTTCTAGAAAGAGCTCAGAGTATGAGGCTGAATGCAAGGTTGAGCAAGAGATTTTGGACAGGAGTAGTGAATATGACATATTTCTTCATCAATAGGTCTCCATCAAAGGCGATTGATTATAAAATTCCTGAAGAGGTATGGACAGAAAAACCAGTAGATTATTCTATTCTAAAAATATTTGATTGTCTAGCCTATACACATATTGAGAGTGAGCAGCATTCCAAGTTAGACCCAAAGTCTAACCGGTGCATCTTTCTTGGTTTTAAGAAAGGCATAATTGTTGGGTCCCGATTGATACTGAGAGGGGGGTGAATCAATGTGCCAAATATTTTTTCATTTTTTAGCTATACCCCTGATGTGGTAATCACTATTTACACTTTAATAGCACAGTCTACTGATACTGACCAGAGCTGCTATGTATACTACTGACCATTCTTACTGTTGCATGGAGCTTACTCACATAACCTGTATTACTGCCCAGAGCTATCTTATAAACCTCACACAGTAATCACTGTCACATACATACACAGTCGTATGCACATCCACACTGCACCACCAAGTGATTAGGTCTACCAGATGTACACACCCATTCTGCAGTAAAGCACTCCAATCTATAATACAAATATAAGCATACACATCCACAACATAAGAAATACGTGTTTCAGCCAGTTGCCTACATACACGGAGTAATGCCTACTATTGGGCTCAGTATTTACTCAATACTAATTATGACTGCACCCACAGTCAAGGGAACAGATTCACAGTTTCCACTAATGACATACAATGGCTAGGTCTTCACCCTAGTTTTCTCATAATGATATGAGAGACCGCACCCACGGAAAATAGGTTTAGGTAGTTGTAATTACAAGGAACACATAGCCCTTGTGTCCAGCACCCATTGAACACCAAAAAAAATAAAGTTGGGCTTATAACAATGCCCTATAGTGAAGCACTCATATATGTAAATTTTCCCCCAAATAGACTACAACTATCACTTAGGCATTTTATCAAACATCTTGCCTACAACGATTTATAATAATGGAAATTTGGTAAAAGTGAGGTTACCTTAGCAAAGAGTAATCGTCAAAGATGCAATAACGTCGATCTCCACTTGATGCGGACCATAATCACGTTGTCTCGGTGCCGCCAAAGCTTCAACCTAGGTTGGCACTTGGGTTTCTTGAAGCAACTCACAAGAACCAAATGCTAGGTTCTTATTCTTCTTCTTTCTTTTCTCCTTGTATTTACTTTCATTGAGCAACAATGGCATTCACATTCACACACACAGTCTTCTCTCTCTCTCTCTCTCTCTCTCTCTCTACTTCTCCTCTTCTAGTCTTCCATGTAAATAAAGCTTTAATGGAGAAATAGTATTCTCAATAAGAACCATCAAACTCCATTAATTGGATTTAAGAAAATCTTTCTTGAGAGGCATTCAAGATACACACAAAGAGAGGGAAAAACTTCTTCTCTATTTCCCTTTTCTTCTCTTTTTTTCCATTTTCTTTTTCTTTCTCTTGGCTATAACCAATAGGGCTTGCTGCCTTGATTTCAAGCAGCTTCCTAAGCCTCTAATGGGGGCTATGGATGAAGTGCAAGAGGATGGAAGTCTTTTATTCAAACCCTTAGTCTTCCACAAGCTTCAACTCATTTTTTCGACTACCTCAGCAACCCCTCTGCCTGATTTCTTCCCTCTGGTGTGCAGAGCTTAGAGAGATGAAGAATCTCAAACTTGAATCACCCAAATCTGAGTTAAAATGAGGGAAATATGACCATTTGAAGTTAGAGCAATGAGAAAGCCTGAAATAGAATCTTCAAAGGGGTGGCATAGGCTACACCGGCGGTGTGCCCAACAGAGGCATAGATCTGGCCGTAGATCTCATCAAAAGGTATCTCTAAATCTGAGTCGTCCGATTGAACCAACGGACAATAAATCTAAACCATAGATTTTAAATCTCGATGATGTCATCATGACGTACACGCTGACATTGTCAAACACGTTGTCGATCATCGATTGGTTGGTGTAGCGAGTTTCATGGTATGCTATCGGTTAACTTTAATAAAGCTCTATTGATCTTGACCGTTAGATTGGAATCAATCTGATATGATTAGGTTAGATCAAGATATGGAGAATCTCTTTATAGGTTCTATGCACATGTGCTACACACAATCAAGAGTCAATATGGTGAGGCACCACACCATCATATCTAATACACTTCACCAATGAGAAGCCTCGGATAAGCATCTTCAACGCATGCTCTTGCATGAATCCTCAGATCTAAATCTGATTGACGTGGCTCAATCTGATCCGTGTATTAAGGATCCCTTTGATTCTCTTATATACACATAAGCCCTTACCTTCATATTTTTAGTGCTAAACACCCCTTATCAATTAAGACCTTTAAAATCTCAAAATTACATAAAAGCCCTTCAAATTTCAAAAATAAATTTGGAAAAATCCACCCAACACCGAGAGCATATTGATGAATTTTAGGTTTGGATTTTCAAATTGACTTTACAGAAACACTTATAACTTTTTCATAGGATATCCGATCGAGATGAAATGAAGTGCGTTGGAACCGTAACTGGATGCTCTACGACTTTCCAAAGACATAATCATCCGACTCAGCCATATAAAAATACCAAAATGCCCCTAGAACTTTCCATCAATGCATCTTTCTCATATGAAATCGAAACGCGATGAAATCAGAGCCGTTGGAAAGATTGGATTTTTTTCGTATTGTTACATAGAGAACACTTCCTTTAAAAAATTCATCTTCAATGCCAAAACTATCCTCGACTGTCACAAATGCCGTAACTTCTTCATACGGTATCGGAATGCGACAAAATCAGATGCACTGGACTAGATAAATTACAATCTATATTTTTCATGAAGAAAAGATCTTCCAAAAATATCATTTTCACAATCGAAAATGCCCCTGAGCTAAATAGGCCAATTTTACCAGTTTTGACCCAGAAACCCACACCACATACTAAGGATGTATCAAACCATTCCATGCATACTTTTCATCAGTGACATTGGACACTACCATGTCATCATTTTCATCCATGTCACCCAAACTAGCCACGTCATCATCGCCAAGTGGCCGGGTCACCAATAAGGACAACCATAAACCAACTATATCTCCCTTTGGAGTTGTTGGCAACCACCTCATCACTAATACACTCCAAAGCTCCATGTCACAATTTTCATCCATATCACCCAAACTGACCACGTCATCATCATCAAATGGCCAGGTTGCCAATAAGGACAACTATAAACCAACAATCTCCCCCTTTGGAGTTGTTGGCAACTACCGCATCACTAATACACTCCAAAGTTCCAATGAGTAACAACCACCTCATCACTAATACACTCTAAAGCTCCAATGAGTAACTCTCTCCCCCTTTGACAACAAGTATAAAGGGTGGAACCAATGGACTCCCCTTGAGTCCAATATGGGGGTAGCAACATCAAGTAACTTGCTCCCCCTCTCCCAATGCCCCTAGTGCTTGGGAAGAACCACCACTCCCAGTTTCTGTCTGAGGAACTCAAACTGATATTTGGGAAGTGGTTTAGTAAAGATATCAACCACTTACTCTGTTATGGAAACAAACTCCATCCTTACTTTACCTTCCATCACCTTGTCTCTTAAGAAATGATATCGATAACAATGTCCTTCATTCTAGAATGCATCATCGGGTTCTTGGAGATATTGATAGCATTAGTATTGTCATAATATAATGGCACTGCCTGCCAATCTCCACACTCTGATCCTTCAACATCTGCTTCATCCATAATACTTGTGTACAACAAGATGTAGCTGCAATGTATTCTGCCTCTGCAGTTGAAAGAGAGACTGGCTATTGGTTCTTACTGTGCCATGCCACCAAGCTGCTTCCTAAATAGAATGCACCACCATTAGTACTCTTCCTGTCATCCAAACATCCAGCTCAATCTGCATCTGAATAAGCTAACAAACTGAAGTTCTTGATCTTCGGATACCATAACCCAAACTCACTAGTCCCTTTCAGATATCTGAAAATTCTCTTCACTGCTACCACGTGTGTCTCTTTTGGTCCTGCTTAGAATTTGGCTACCATGCACACAACTTGTAAGATGTCAGGCCTACTAGCTGTCAGATATAATAGGCTACCGATCATTGACCTATACGAGGTGTGGTCAACTGATGGAGAGTTATCTTCCTTGCTCAACTTACATCCAGTCATCATAGGCGTATTAACTGGCTTGCAATCCTCCGTGGTGAATCTCTTCAATATCTCCCTCACATACTTGGACTGAGATATGAAGATACCTTTATTCTTCTGACTAATCTGCAAATCTAAGAAAAATGACAGTTCACCCAACA
>NW_024868488.1:0-15643 GCF_013358625.1 Macadamia integrifolia
ACAACAACTACCTAGCGTAGTTAGTGAGTTGTGGTGTACAAAAATCCCTTACTCATCAGGAGGTCTCAAGTTTGAATCTCTTGGCTACAATTTTTTAGAGACTTTTTTTTGAAGATTTTCTCTCTCCAACTCATCACTTAAAGCAAGGAGGTCGGCCAAGGAGAGATTTGTGCACAAGTTTGAAGAGAGAGAGAGAAAAAAGAAGGAAACAAAAGAGAAATAGAAAAAAAAAGGGGAGAAAAAATAGAAAAGAAAAAAAAAGGAAAAATCGTCCAAGCTTCTCTCTCCCCTATTTTCTTTCCTATTTTCTCTATTCTTTCTCCTCCACCACACAAATTTGATCCAAGAGGGGCCCACAATTGATCCTTTTTCTCTTCTCTCCCCTACTTTCTCTCCCTTTTTTCTCCTCTCTCCTAATTTCCACCTCATCACTACGATTGTCCAAATCCCCACCAAATTGGAAACCCAATTTCCCCAAATTGTTTTCTCCTCTCTCCCTATTCCTATAAAGAGGGTCGACCAAGGGGGGAAGGGCATCCTCTCTAGTCCATCTCTTTTTCTAGTTCCTTCTTCTAGTTTTTTTTAGTTATGCTCTCTCTCTCTTTAGTTTTTCTTCTTAGTTTTTTTTTTTTTTTTTATGCATGTTCTTTTGTTATTTTTTTTTATTAATGTAAGTCTTTGTTTATGCTTTTCAAGTCTTTATTGTTCAAGCAATTCAAGTTAATTCAAAGGTGTAATAATTTTAATTTCTAGTTCTAGGCTTAGTTCTAGGTGACAAGAACAAGCTGTGGAGCATGTCTTTCAAGTTCAGATTTTCTCTTCAGATTTGTCTTCTCTAGTACTAGCAATTTCAGATTTGGTTTATTCTAGATATGGTTTTTAGTACTAGTAGTATTTCAAATCTCAATCAAGTTTTCAAGTTCAAGTAAGTAGGCTTCTACAGTAGTCTTCTCACCCCCCTCTCATTCCCTCTTCTTACTCCCCTTTCATTCTTAAATTAGGTTTTAAATTTTTAGTTTTACGTTATTGCTCTCCCTTTCCCCCAAGGTTCATGGCTAGATTATGCCTTGGCTTTGCCCCTCTCTAGCTATGGAACCATCTTTTTACTTTCTTATTTAAATTACATCCAAAGCCCTAAAGCCAAATAGAAAAACCCTTGTAAGAGTACTCTCTGGTCAAGTAGGAAAACTCGTATTATTTATAATGCATCCCTCGGGCTAAGTAGAGATACCTAATTGTGTGTCTCTCTTTAGTTTTTTTCCCTTTTTATTTTATTTATTTACTTTTTAGTACTTTTTATTTCAGCACTTTTACTTTCAGTTATTTGCTTTTTAATTGCATGATTGTAGTATTTAAATTCCTAGATGTGAATGGTTAGGTTGTTCAATTTTTATTATAATTTCAATTCCAATTTTCCTAGATGTGTTGGTTAGGACACTTTTAGAAGCATTTGTGTTAGGTTAGTAGTTAGAAATAGATCACCATAATTAATCTGTGCACTTTCGTATTACTAGAAGAAGCTTAAAATAAAGTGGCTACTCTCCTTTTGTTCGACCCATTAGCTACACTGATCTGTACGCTTGCGGTTACTTTTAAAATTCAAACAACCATCATGGGCCTTTCCATTGCAGACCATCATGATTCATGTTCTTCTTTGCTTTACATATATGCTCCTTCCTCTGAAAGGCCTGGGCTTGAGCTCATGGTTCTCGCAGAAATAAACAGATGTGTCTCTTTAGATCAATGGGAATCTTGATGAGTCTTATCTTCTTTTCTCATTCACTCTTTAGGAGTACCCAGGGGCTTGGTGCGTCCTTTGACCGGATCAGTGTTGTAGGGCTATTAGAGGAGAACCCATCTTCAACCAATACTACTTTTACTATTCCAGTGATGTAGCTATCCTGGTCACTTTCCTTGGCTTGCTATTGTTCTACCTCGTGAGCTACCCAGTTGAACTCATCTTGAAAGAGCACCTTGAATCGTGGTTGCTATTTGTGGAGGTTTCATCAAACAATGGCTCAACATTTTCGCAAAAGGGGAAATCTTATCCTTCCCTTACAAAATATCCAATGAGATTGGGGTAGTAAGAGGCGTATATTTTCCTGGTCATTCTTAGTACCTTCTGTCCTTTTTCGACATTGTTGCTTCTTGGTCTGGGGGTTTGAGGAGTGTACCCTAGGCTTCCTTCATTTACTGCCAAAGTAGGTTGCTTTGGAACGCCCTAATGATACTTCCCTAGTCCCATTCTAGGAATGTATTGCATATTTTTCATCATTTGACTCACTGATGGGCTCTAGACTGCTTCATGGTTAACCGGCATTTTTTCTTCTGGTGTTTCCTTAGCAAGGGCTGCACAAGTTACCTCTATTTCAAAACCACTAAGTCAGACTTCATGGTTTTGTTCTTCTCCCTTTTCAATGCTGGCTAAAGTTTAACCACATCAAGATCTCTAGCTACTATAATCACTTTCCCTTCATGAATAGATTTCATCTTCTGATAGAGGATGGAAGCTACAACCCTTGCATGATGCAACCATGATCTTCCCAAGAACATATTGAAAGACGCTGGTATATCAATGACTTGGAAATCAATGTCAAGTTTCACTGGGCCAATTATTATGGCGAGAGTGAGGATTCCAAGGACTTCTCTTTTGGTGTTATCATACACTCGTATTGTCTAATTTGATGGCCTCATTTCTTCTATATTAACACCAATGCTATTGGTTGACCTCAAAGGTAGAACATTTAGAGCAGACCCATTGTCGATGAGGACTTGAAGAACGATCTTTTAAATGCATTCAACTATGATGTGCAAAGCCTTGTTGTGCCAGGCTCCTTTGGGGAGTTCAGAGTCGAAGAACATCAATGACTATATCGCATATGTTGCCCCTACTATTTCTGTGAGATGTGTTGGATCTATCTTGATCGGCACTTACATCTTGGTGAGAGACTTCAAGACTACCTCTCGATGTGAAGGGGAGGCCATCAATAATCCCCAAATTGTGATATTAGCCTGGGCCTTCTTGAGTTGAGCCAAGACTGGGTTCTCAAGTTCTTTCTTCAAGCCACTTGTTCCAGCCTCATTGGTCCTCAATGTTCTACTACTAGGGCCTTGCCCTTATAGTCCCTTCTGCTTTGAGTCTCCATTATACTGATAGGTTTCTTCACAATAATCTCTATGGGATAGCGATCCTCATCATCACTATCTGTTAAGTGTAGTCACCCAATTTTGTCACCCTCCTCTGGCTGTGATGACATACAGATCTTGGACGCGATCTTTCACCTCTGATCAACAGAGATGATAACTGATTGAGGTAACTATTCCCAGAAGCATTCCATACTCACCCAAAACTCCCAAAAAACCCATGCGAGGGAAAAGAAGGGTCTAATTATGACATTTCATATATGAAGGAATCTGGTCAAAGTGACTGTACAGACGTATAATCCTAGGTGGTGACTCTAAACCCTTTTGAATGATCCCAATCCCCGTATTAGACCATCATCAAATCCTCATCTCAAATGATGAACTTTACTCTTGTTAAATAGGCCTCCACGTATCTTCGAGCTGCGATACAATGGTATGGGGCCATAGGGTAAGCACACACGACACACCCCTCCCTCATGAAAGAGAAAGAGAGGAGAGAGGATGGAATAAATGCAAGTCCATTCCCCCCCAAAGGGAAGAAGAGAGATCTCAATTTTGGTTGCTACCCTCATAGTGGCAACTTTGCCGGGGATAGATGTCAAGCTTCCTACACTAGATGTTACCATTAAATGTAAGAACATCTTCCACCGCATCTTGTAGGCACCCAATTTTATTACCCTCCTCTAGCTATGATGAAATATGGATCTTGGACGTGACTTTGGCTTCCGACCAACAGTGATGCTGATGGAAACATTCCCCTATTCAAAATCCTAGAAACCCCAATTTTGACTTTTATATGTGAAGGAATCTGGTCAAGATGACTATACAGATGGATAGTGCTCAGAAATATGATTTAGATAATATATGGCACATCAAAATCAGATCGACGAATCTCTTGCGATCATCTTCGAAAAATTACACTTTCCCACACGTATGCCGCACATGTGGATAGTCCCACTGGAAACCTGAAAAAATCCCCTACCCACCCTAAACACCCTAAAGTTCATCCCTTACCTACCCAGATGACCCAGAGACACTTCCAAACCTGAAAACCTAGAAACCCTTATGCTGGAGAGAAGACGGTCTGATTTTGACTTTTTATATACAAAGGAATCTGGTCAAGATGATCATACAGATAGATAATATAATTCCAACGATATATGGCACGCCAAAATTGGACCAACGGATCTCCTGAAATCTTCACTAGAAAAACCACGCATGTACTGGCCAACAGGCCGGCCTGCCCGCACGCGCGCTTGTTGCCCATAGCCGTAGCCCATGGCTACTGCCCATAGCAGTGGCGTATGGCTACTGCCCATGGTAGTGGCGTATGGCTGCTACCCATGGGCTGTAGTACAGGCCTACTACCATGCCTTGCCAAGCCACCATGCACCATGCACCATGCACCATAATCCCCTGTGGGCGTAGGCCTACGCCCCCACGGGCATAGACCTATGCCCCCGCAGCCATGCCTAGCCAAGCCACCTTGCACGCTGCCCCTTCCTTGCCTGTTGGCTTGTGCCCCCACTAGCATAGGCCGATGGCCATGCCTTGCCAAGCCACCATGCACCTTGCCCCTACCTTGCCTACTGGCCTACACCCCCGCAGGCACAGGCCTGCGCCCCCTAGGGCCATGCCTTTCCTATGCCATGCACTACCCACTGTCTTGTTGTATGTGTGCTGGCTAGCAGGCTAGCCCATGCGCGTGTGCACAATAGCTAGTAGGCCAGCCCACACACATGCGTGCACTAGCTGCTGCCCATGCTTGCACACGCTCACTGCCCATGCCTGTGCCCCCCCTTGGCCATTATCCGTGCGTCATCCATCACACACCTATGACGTCACCCACATTACCTACCTAAACTGACTATATCTTAGGCACTTTGGCTTGGTCCCATGCGTCACAGTCAATGTCCGAGATTGGTGTTCCCCTGACCCAGTGGATGAAGAAATCCCCTCTTCACCCACTTAAAACCAAAAATCCCCTTTTTTGCTTGTAATTCTCTCTCCTAAAAACCCCCTCCTTTACCCATTGGATGAAAGCCCTATCCCCTCATTCTAGGTGAAAAACATGCATTTTACATATTTAGAATGGAGCTACCTTGGGTTTTACTCTCTTTTTGTGGGTTTTATAATTTCAAGGCCTTAAGGACTATCGGGTGCTATATCTCTAATTTTACATATAAAGAGGTCCTATTTCTTTTCATAGTTACGAAGTGGATGAAATTCTAAGCAAGATGGACGTGTTCAATTAAAAGTACACATTTGTTTGGTCACCAGTACAAGTGATTATTCTTTTCAGGCTAGAAAAAGAATAATGAATCAGAACTAAACCAAGATGCTGAACCCGCCCATTTGCAGTTGTTCTAAGGTATAAAGAATATTTCAAATTCCAACAAGGATCGATGGACCACATCCTTAAGTGATTGAAGAATTATTTTTGGTAACAACAACTACCTAGCGTAGTTGGTGAGTTGTGGTGTGCAAAATCCATTGCTCATTACGAGGTCTCAAGTTCAAACCTCTTAGCTGTCATTTTGTTGAGATATTTTTTTATAAGATTTTCTCTCTCCTTCTCATCACTTAAAGGAGGTCGGCCAAATAGTTAAACACAAGTTTGAAGAAGAGAGAGAAAATAAAGAGAAAAAATAGGAAAGAAGAAAAAAAAAGACAAGGGCATGGATGGAATTTTCCATTAAAATAGAATATTGTCCAAATCCAAGTAAGAAAATTTGGTCAAAGGGGGTTTCTTGGGCAAGAAGAGAGAAAAATAGAAAAAGGGAGAAAAAATAGGAAAAAAGGTAAGAAAAATCATGGGAGATCTCTCTCTACACATTTTCTCTCTTCTCTCTCCTCCACTTCATCAACAAGATAAAAAAAATATTTTTTTTTAGAAGCTAAAATTGTTAGCTTCCCTCCCCCATTCTACATATAATAGAATTAACACAAGTTTTTTTTTTTAGTTGCTCTATCTCTTTCTCTAGTTTTCTCTTTCTCTAGCTCTAGTTCTAAGTTTATGCTTTAAACACTTTTGTAAGTTCTTTTTATTCAATTAATGGAAGCACTTTTTTTTTTTATTCAATCTTTTATTTTTATTGTTAAAGCAATTGAAGTTGTAATTTTCAAGTTCTAGTTCTAGGCTTAGTTCTAGGTGATAAAAACAAGCTATAAAGCATATCTTTCAAGTTCAATTTTTTCTTCAGTTTTGTTCTCTCTAGTACGAGAAATTTTAGATTTGGTTTTTCTAGATCTGGCTTTTAGTACTGGTAGTATCTCAAATCGATCATGTTTTTAGTTAAAGGGTTGAAGTTCAAGTAAGTAGGGTCCTTTAGTAGTCTTCTCTCCCCCCCTCTCATTCTCTCTTCTAACTACCCTTTCTTTCTTAATTTAGGATTTTAATTTTATTCGTTATATTATTGCTATCCCTTTCCCCCAAGGGTCATGGCTAATGTATGTGCTGGCTTAGCCCCTCCTAGCCATAGAACCATTATTTTTATTATTTTTATTTTAATTGTCTCCCTTTCCCTAAAGCCAAGTAGAGTAATCCTTGTAAAAGTGACTCTTTAGTCAAGTAGGGAAGCTAATATTATGATGCATCCCTCAGGCTAAGTAGAGAAACTTACTTGTGAGTCTCTCTCTAGCTTTATCCCCTTTCTTTTATTTTATTTTTATTTCAGTATTTTTTTCCTTCATTGCTTTTTAATTGCGTGGGTTGTTTATTTTCAGCTATTTATTTATTTAATTTTAATTTTTTGGCTTGCGTGTTTGAATTCTTAGATGACGAATGGTTAGGATGTTAGTTTAGATACATATGTTTAGGATGGTAATTAGATTTAGAACACAATCATTAATTGGTTCACTTTCACATTATTAAAAAGAAGCAAAAAAATAAAGTGGATGCTTTCTCTGTGTTCGACCCGTAGCTATACTGATTGCGATTACATTTTAAAATCTCAAACAAGTTTTCAGTGTCATTACCGGGGAGATAGTTCCATGTTATTTTTTGTTTTCTTTTAGTAAATCGGAGTGCTTTGTGTGCTTCGTTTTGTTTTTTCCTTTTCTTTTATTGAATTCTTGAGAAGAACAACTTGCAATAATAGTTGTATCGATGGAGGTCACCATGCCTCACAGTATGATAAAAACAGGTTTTGCCCTGTAGCAGTACCTCAGGAATTAACCTGAGCAACCTCGGATCTTTGCTGGTAAGCTCCCAAAAATCCAAAAAAAAAAAAAAAAAATCAAAAAAATCAAAAAAATCAAAAAAATCATAAAAAAAAGTTTTGCTATCTATTCTTTTGTGCTTGTCTTACTCTAGTTGTGGATAGTTTTCTGTTGCATGAGTGTTAGGTGGGTATGTAATACTAAGAATCGGTTAGAAAGAAGAGATTCAATAAGTAGTGACCCTATATGTTTGCTCTGTTTAAAATCCTTCAATATGGGAGACCAACAGTAAAACCCTCCACCTATATCTCTGAAAGATAGGTTCTACCCTATTAGAACAGCCCAACCTTCCTGCATGGTTCTACCACAAGTCTACGGTAATAATTTTGAACTCAAATCTCAATACATCACTATGTTGCCCCACTTCCATGGATTGACCTCTGAGGATGCATACCTATTTCTAAGAGAATTTGGAGAGGCATGTATTTTAATTAAGATCCAACAGCTTTCTGATGATGCTATTATGCTTAGGTTTATCACTTTTGCATTGAAAGACCAAGCTAAGAAGTGGTTGTATGGGTTATCCACAAATTCCATAACCTCATGGGGACAGTTCACAGTTGTCTTCCTTAAGAAGTTTTTCCCAACTCAAAAGACCAATAAGCTTAGAAGTGATATCCTTCAGTTTAGGCAAAAGCTTTGTGAGTCATTTTCCAAACTAATGGAGAAATTCAAGGATCTACTCCAAGAATGCCCTCACCATGGCCTAGACTAATGGCATTTATGTCAAATAATTTATGAGGGTATTGATTACCCAACTAAATAAATGATAGAGTCTATATGCCTTTAGGGATGCACATCCTTTACAGATGAAGGAAAGGCATGGAATTCTTACTTGACTTAGCGGACGAAACCCGTAAGTGAGAATCAGCCCAAGAGAGTGAAAGAACCATAGGAGGGAAAGGATATTTTGTGGATGGGATAATAGCTAAGGAAGCCCATTTGGATAGCCTAATCAAGAGGATTGAGGCTATTGTTCCTAGAGAGCCATCATCAGTCAATTTGGTTAAGATTTGTACTTGGTGCTAGTCCCCTGGACATGTCATCAAAGAATGCCCCAACACCTCTAGGGGCACTTCTAATGATAATGTTAAAGCCTTATACTAGAATAATCCATATATTAACACCTCTAATCCTGGGTGGAGAAATCACCCAAATTTCTCTTGGAATTACGGCAACCAAGAAGGGCTTCCAATTTTTATAATCAAGGTCAAACTGGACCCCAAAGGTCTCCCTTTGCACAACAATCTTTTTCCCAAAATACTCTTCCTAGGACAAATGTAGGACCTCAGGCTAGTTTTCCTAGGGCCCCTTTCCAATCATCTTATTAGCAACCTCTTGGGTTTACCAACATTGGAGAGGTAAGTAAAAGAAGTGACTTGGAAAAAAATATGACCCTCCTCATGACAGGCCATCAAAATCTTATGAGAGAACTCACCCAAGTTGTCTCAATTATGCATGAGAGGGAGAAAGGAACTTTACCCAGTCAACAAGAGCCTAACCCTAGGCATCATCAACTTGTTAGTTCACAAGCACCAACTAATGCACCACTGAATATAGTACAATGTTACACCTAACAAGAGCTCTCTAACCAATGTAATGTTGTTTATGCCCTTAGGAGTGGAAGAGAGTACCAACAGAGAGTTTCTAAATCTTTCCCATTTATTACTCCTGTTAACTCTCCTTCAGTTGAGGACACAAGTGTGCCTCTTGTTCCAGGTTCATCTGATGAACCTAAAGATTCTTTTGAAATTAAATATGAATTGGTTGAGCAAATAAAAAATGAATCTTTTAAAAAAGGGCAAATCCCTAACAGTCCTTATGTTCCTCCTGTCCCATTTCCTGATCGCTTGGTAAACAAAAAGAAGATTACTTCCATAGATAAAATTTTAGAAGTCTTCAAAAAGGTAGAAGTGAACATCCCTCTTTTGGATGCCATATCTCAGATCCCCGCCTATGCAAAAGTACTGAAAGATTTGTGTACTCACAAATGTATCACTAGTGTGCCCAAAAAAAGTTCTTGGCAGGTAACATTAGTTCCATAATTACTCAGCCTATAACAACTAAGTATAAGGATCTAGGGATCCCTACCATATCTTGTGTCATAGGCAACACCTACATTGAGCATGCCTTACTTGACCTTAGCGCAAGTGTGAATATTTTACCTTACCATGTGTATAAGTAACAGGATTGGAAGAATTGAAAGCCACTAGAACTATTCTTCAGTTGGCAGATAGGTCTATTAAAATTCCTAAAGGGATGGTTGAGGATGTCTTACTAATGGTGGGGGAATTTATTTTCCCTACTGATTTCATTGTGTTAGATACCAAGCCCTTCTCAACTAAGGATGAGATCCCAATAATTCTAGGAAGACCATTCTTGGCAACCAGTAATGCATTAATCAATTGCTGAAATGGTTTCCTAAGGTTATCTTTTGGCAACCAAACTGTAGAGTTTAATATGTTTAGGATAGGAAAGCAACCACATATGGAAGAAGAGATCAATATGCTTGAGGATTTTTCAGATTTTTCTAATGATTTAATTATACCAACATTGATATTGGTTTTGATTCAGAATTCTAAGAGTGTATGGATGAGTTGGATGATGATAGTGAAAATTTCTTTTCTTAAGTCTTAAGTCTTCACATACTTGTGAAGCCCTTAGGACCCCTTTCCAATTCCATTCCCAAACCTTCCATAGTTGAGCCCCCTAAGTTAGATCTTAAGGAGTTGCCATCTAATTTGAGGTATGCTTTCCTAGGGCCTTATCGGACTCTTCCTATAATAATTTCTTCAAATTTTACTTCTAGCTAGGAAGAGGAGTTACTAAAAGTGTTAAAAGATAATAAGAAAGCCCTTGGTTGGACCATGGCTGATATTAAGGGTATAAACCCTTCTATTGTGCAACATCTTATACATCTTATGGAAGATTCCAAACCACCCACGGAACCCCAAAGAAGAGCTAACCCAATGATACTAGAAGCCATTAAGAAAGAGATCCTAATGTGCTTGGATCATGGAATAATTTATCTTATTTCTGACAGCCAATGGGTAAGCCCAGTTCACCTAGTGCCTAAAAAGTCTGGTGTGACTGTAGTTCCCAATGCCAATAATGAACTAATTTCAACCCATGTCCAATCAGGGTGGAGAGTGTGCATAGACTATAAGAAACTTAATGTGGCAACCTAGAAAGACCACTTCCTAGTGCCATTCATTGATTAGATGTTAGAGAGGTTAGCTGGACATGAATACTATTGTTTTCTTGATGGATATTCCAGCTATAACCAGATCCCAATTGCTTTAGAAGACCAACATAAGACCACTTTTATATGCCCATATAGAACATTTGCTTACAGGCGTATGCCCTTTGGGCTTTGCAATGCCCCTACTACATTTCAACAATGCATGATAAGCATCTTTTCTGACATGGTCAAAATTCATGGGAATTCCTATTCTGAATGTCTTCATCATCTTTCCCTAGTTTTGAAAAGGTGCATATCTAAGAATTTAGTTTTGAATTGGGAGAAATACCATTTTATAGTTAAATCTGGTATTGTTTTAGGCCATGTAATATCCAAGGAGGGAATTAGAGTAGAAAGAGCCAAAGTGGATTTGATTGATAATTTACCACCTCCTCAATCTGTTAAGGACGTCTGATCTTTTCTAAGGCATGCAGGCTTCTACAGAAGATTTATTGAGAACTTTAATCAGTTAGCCCGACCTCTCACTTCATTACTTGCCATATATCAAACTTTTGAGTTTTCGAAAGAGTGCTTAGAATCCTTCAGAAACTTAAGAAGGAGTTGACCAATGCACCCATTGTTTAACCACCTGTTTGGACTAAACCTTTTTGAACTGATGTGTGATGTTTTGGATTTTGCTATAGGAGCAGTTTTGGGTCAAAGGATTAATAAGTTACCCACTATCCTTTACTATGCTAGTATGACCTTAAATGATGCAAAACTCAATTATACAACCACTGAAAAAGAATTTTTAGCTGTTATGTTTGCATTAGAAAAGTTTTGATCTTACTAAGTTGGTTCACATGTGGTGGTGTATACTGATCATTCTGCTCTTCGATACCTAGTTCAGAAGAAGGATGCTAAAGCCCGTCTCATTAGGTGGATTTTACTTTTACAAGAGTTTGATTTAGAAATTAGGGATAATAAAGGAGTTGAAAATCTAGTTGCAGACCATTATTTCAGCTTCCCAATTCCTTGACTATCGATTCTCCAGTTAATGAAAACTTTCCAGATGAATAGTTATTTACAGTGTCTAGTGAACTATGGTTTGCTGACATTATCAACTTCTTAGTTTCAGGTGTGACTCCGGATCACTGGTCCACCCAAGATAAGTATAGGTTTCATTCCCAAGTTAAGCACTTTTTTGGGATGATCCTTATTTGTTTAAGATATGTCCAGATCAGATTATCCAACGATGTGTTCCTGATTATGAGAAGCATTCTATTCTCTCTTTTTGCCATGATTATGCACGTGGTGGACACTTTAGACCCAAGAAGACTACCGCAAAGGTTCTCCAATGTGAATTTTATTGGCCCACTCTTTTTAGAGATACTTTTGATTTTTACAAGGCTTGTCCCACCTACCAGTCTTTTGGCCGTATCAATAAGAGGAACATGATGCCCCTCAACCCTATTTTGGTAGTTGAGATCTTTGATGTATGGGTATCGATTTTATGGGACCATTCCCTAATTCCTTTGAGAATTTGTACATACTTTTGGCTGTTGATTACTTTTCTATATGGATAGAGTCCATACCTTGTAAATCTAATGATCATAGAATGGTGGTCCAGTTTCTCAAAGAGAACATTTTTTTGCTCTTTTGTGCACCACATGCAATAATTAGTGATAGGGGTACTCATTTTTGTAATCGGCCTTTTGAGGCCTTAATGAAAAAATATGGGATCATCCATAAGTTATCTACCCCTTATCACCCCCAAACTAATGGCCAAGTGGAGGTGTCTAATAGGTAGATCAAACAAATGTTGGAGAAAACTATTAATCCCAACTGTAGGATTGGTCCCTTAGGCTCATTGATGCCTTGTGGGCCCATCGGACTGCATTCAAGACCGACCTTGGTCAGTCTCCCTACCATTTGGTGTATGGGAAAGCTTGTCACTTGCCAGTTGAGTTGGAGCATAAGGCCTTTTGGGCCATCAAGAAGCTCAACTTTAATTTATTTGATGTGGGAATTCATCGTAGGCTCCAACTATCTGAGTTGGAGGAACTTAGGAATGATGACTATGAAAGTTCTAGGATTTATAAGGAAATGACCAAAGCTTTCCATAATAAGCACATTCTACATAAATCTTTTACAATTGGTGATAAGGTCTTATTGTACGACTCTCGATTGCATCTTTTTTCTGGTAAGCTTAGATCCCGATGGGATGGACAGCTTATTGTCCATAATATATATCCCCACAGGGCTGTAGAGATTCTAAATCTAGGAACAAGGGTAATTTCAAAGGTTAATGGTCAGCGTTTGAAATCGTTCCTCGAGTTTCCTACTATTGGTAGTGAAGAGGTCATGGATCTCCATGAACCTCTTTACACTGATGACTAAATTTTAATCTGGTATGACCCCCTTGCATTGTCTTCGCTTTTAATTCTTTCCATGCATTGAGAAAATTGTATGACTTAAGTGTGGGGGGAGGGAAACCAGTTTCTTCTTTTTCCACTTTATTTTGTTTGTTTTTCTTTTTAATTTTTGAGCTTGCTAAGATGAAGTCCTACTTTGGCTTTTGGCTAATGATCATACCATTTGGTTGTTTGATGTATGATAATAAAAGTTTTGATTAAGGTACCCATTTTTAACGTATAAAAACTCTGTTGAGAAGAAAGAAACAAGCCTATGTCTTGAGATGGAACTTTCTTTTGAAAAATAAGAGACCCCTGTTTTACGATGTTGAACCAGATGTGAGCCTTTGGGTTCCTTGTACTTTTGATTTGGAGTTGAAACATTCTTTTTAATTTAGCATGAATTGACATATGCACAATTTTAAATGAAATGTGAAATGCGGTATAAAGAAGAATAAGAGTTGATTCCCTTGGAATTAGACAATGCATTGCGCCTCAAGAAGCGTGATGTCTTGATTGAAATTCCTAGGGAGGAAACTTATGAAAGAACTCTAGCATCACTGTCTTTGTGGGCATATGCAAAAAACGAAGCTACATAGTAACTTGGGTGTCTGGTGTTTGCTCCACCATATCATTTAGGCCAAAAGTAGTGGAGTAGAATAGAGTTTATTAAGTGAAAAAAAGGAGAAAAAATGTGCAAATGTCATTAATGCTTGGTAATATGTTTTGGTAAAAAACACTCCAACGCCTTAGTCATTGGTTCCCTATTTCTTCACAAGTGGTTTTACCTTAAGATAATGATGTTTTGGAAGAGACGAGATGAGTTCCAAATTAAGAAATACGTTAGTGCCTGGAATTGATAAAGGGTAATAAAAATTCAAGTGTGAAGGTCCCTTGTAAGAGGAATTATCTTTACTCCGGATTGGTATGACCCTTACCTTTAGCCAAGGTTGGGATTTTTTTATTTTGAATTTTGAGTGTATATTCACTGCAAACACCCACGAGATACAAATCGTTCACTAGGGGTTACCTAGGGGTTTAAAGGGTTGTTGCACATGCTAATTGCAACTGTGATTCCTACGAAAGTGAGTTAGGTTTTTTGTTTTTATTCTTTTTCTTTTTGTTTTGCTCGAGGACTAACAAAGTCTAAGTGTGGGGGAATTCTGATGAGCACATTTATGTGTGAAATCTAGTATAGTAAAACATGCATTTTACATATTTAGAGTGGAGCTACCTTGGGTTTTACTCTCTTTTTGTAGGTTTTATAATTTCAAGGCCTTAAGGACTATCGGGTGCTATATCTCCAATTTTACACGTAAAGAGGTCTTATTTCTTTTCATGGTTGCGAAGAGGATGAAATTCTGAGTAAGATGGATGTGTTCAATTAAAAGTACACATTCGTTTGGTCACCCGTACAGGTGATTATTCTTTTCAGGCCAGAAAAAGAATAATGGATCAGAACTGAACCGAGATGCAGAACCAGCCCATCTGCAGTTGTTCCAAAGGTATAAGGAATATTTCAAATGCCAACAAGGATCAATGGACCACATCCTTAAGTAATTGAAGATTCATTTTTGGTAACAACAACTACCTAGCGTAGTTGGTGAGTTGTTGTATGTAAAATCCCTTGCTTATTAGGAGGTCTCAAGTTCGAACCTCTTAGCTGTCATTTTGTTGAGGTTTTTTTAGAATATTTTCTCTCTCCTACTCATCACTTAAAGGAGGTCGGCCAAATGGTTGTACACAAGTTTGAAGAAGAGAGAGAAAAAATAAAGAGAAAAAATAGGAAAGAAGAAAAAAAGAAAAGAAAAGACAAGGGCATGGATGGAATTTCCTATTAAAATAGAATATTGTTCAAATCCAAGCAAGAAAAATCGGCCAAAGGGGGTTTCTTACGCAAGAAGAGAGAGAAAAATAGAAAAAGAGAAAAAAAAAGAAAAAAGGCAAGAAAAATTATGGGAAGATCTCTCTCCTCATGTTTTCTCTCTTCTCTCTCCTCCACTTCATCAACAAGATAAAAAAAATCTTTTTTTTATAAGCTAGAATTGTTAGCTTCCCTCCCCCATTCTCTATATAATAGAATTAACACAAGGGGAGGAGGCACTTCATTCTTCTTTTAGGATTTTTTTTTTAGTAGCTCTATCTCTTTCTCTAGTTTTCTCTTTCCGTAGCTCTAGTTCTAGGTTTATGCTTTAAACACTTTTGTAAGTTCTTTTTATTCAATTAATGCAAACACTTTTTTTTATTCAATATTTTATTTTTATTGTTAAAGCAATTGAAGTTGTAATTTTCAAGTTCTAGTTCTAGGCTTAGTTCCAGGTGACAAGAATAAACTATGAAGCATATCTTTCAAGTTCAATTTTTTTCTTCAGATTTGTTTTCTCTAGTACTAGAAATTTCATATTTAGTTTATTCCAGATCTGATTTTTAGTACTGGTAGTAGCTCAAATTGATCAAGTTTTCAGTTCAAGGATTGAAGTTCAAGTAAGTAGGCTCCTTCAGTAGTCTTCTCGCCCCCCTCTCATTCCCTCTTCTGACTACCCTTTCTTTCTTAATTTAGGATTTTAATTTCAGTCGTTACATTATTACTATCCCTTTCCCTCAAGATTCATGGCTAGTGTATGTGTTGGCTTTACCGCTTCTAGGCATAGAACCACCATTTTATTGTTTTTATTTTAATTAT
>NW_024868488.1:19343-19444 GCF_013358625.1 Macadamia integrifolia
ACTAATAGGTTTGATGGGTCAGGAGACCCCATGGCTCATCTCAAAGTCTTCCTCAGCATAACCAAGTCGTGGCAATTTGCAAATAATCAAATGGGGTAAGC
>NW_024868488.1:19867-98300 GCF_013358625.1 Macadamia integrifolia
TTATCACCCCTAATCTTCATATCCTAGCTCCCATATCACTTCTACTTCATACCATCCCACTTCATATTCCTCATCACCTTCATACCAATCCCATTCTTAAGGTTTGGTGTATAACCCAAAGGAAGGATGGGCAGATGAGTACGATTGGAAGGATATGCTTGCACAACCAGATTCCCCAAAAATGACCTCTTCAACAGGATCACTGATTAAATTAGGGGAAGACCAAGAAAGTAATCCCACTTCTCTAATTCAGCCCATTATATCTTCAGAGGAGGATCCAGAGGTAATTGAAGAGGTTACAGTTGGTCTTCTTAGAGTAGTAACTGTATTAACCATAGGGGAACATGTCTCCCAAATCCACATAGGGAGTGACATAGAGGATGATGAGTTAGGATTGGTCCAACTCCGAGCCATTGATGTTAAGAACAACCCTATGGAAATCTTTCGGTCCATACGCTCTAAATACTACGAGCGTTTAGATATCGGAGAATTTTATGGTCCAGAAGAATCTGATGAAGAACCAAGTGAGGGGAAATCAGTGAAGAAGAGTATGATGAAGATGATGATGAGGACGAGAATAAAGATGAGAAGGATGGAGATGGCTCTGATTCTCACGAGGATGATGGGTAGCCTGACTAGTATGACTACCAAGGGCCTTGGTACAATGATTATGATGATGAGTCAGAATACTACTCACCAGAACATCTGACATGTTTCTCAGTCTATGCCATTGGTGGTGACGATTTAATAACTGATCCGACAGGTGCCATTTACCCTTCCCTCTATATGGGAGGAGATGATTCTACATCAGATTCAGAAAGTGATAAAGGATCTAGATAGTCGATGCAAGTTTATCTGGATGAACCTAAATCTGCATTAGAATGCAAGAAAGGGTGGAAGAAATTGACAACATGCTGGGTGAAGTAACTGTCAGTGATCGTTACTACTGTGAGTAGTTGGATGATCTAGAGGAGATAGGGCCAAATGACACTTTCGCAGAGGTTGTAGACACTGCATTCCAATAGCTTTCCAATGCAGTGAAGAAGCCACGAGCCAGGGCTGTCAATATTTGTGGACGACCTCGACTTCCCACCCCAAGCAGGGAAGGAGAATCAGAAGAAGAAGATGACTCTATGGTAGGGATAATCACCCTAACAAATAGTGATGATGAAGACTACTATCCCATGTAGATTATTGTAAATAAACCTATCAACGTGATGGAAACTAGAAGTGGGAAAGACTACAAGGGTAAGGCTATAACAGTAGAACAACGAAGGGCTAATGAGGCCGGAACTGGTAGCTTGAAGAAAGAACCGAAGAACCCAGTCTTGGCTCAACTCAAGAAGTCCCAAGCAAACATCTCAATTTGGGGATTGTTGATGGCATCCCCCACACACCATGAAGCAGTCTTGAAGTCCCTCACTAATGTGCAGGTGCCAATCAAAATAAATTCGGCACATCTCGCATATATAGTAGGGGCAACATATGCTATGTAATCTCTGATGTTCTCAGATTCAGAGCTTCCCAAAGGGTTCCAGCACAATTGAGCTCTCCATATTGTAGTAGAATGCCTTGACAAAGTGGTTCACCAGGTTCTTGTTGACAACGGGTCCTCTTTGAATGTGCTACCATTGAGATCGACAAAGAGTATTGGCATCAACTTGGAAGAAATGAGGCCAAAGACCCAAACCATATGGACATATGACAATACCAAGAGAAAAATCCTTGGCATCATTACCCTTGCCATAAAGATTGGTTTGGTGAAGTTTGATATTGATTTTCAAGTCATTGATATACTGGCAACCTTTAACATGCTCTTGGGAAGGCCTTGGTTGCATCCTGCGAAGCCAGTGTCCTCTAGTCTCAATCAAAAAATAAAGTTCATTCATGAGGGAAAGGTGGTCACAGTAGCCAGAGATCCCGGAGTGGTTAACACTTTATCCAACATTGAAAATAGGGAAGAACATGACCAGGAAGTCCAACTAAGTGGTTTTGAATTAGATACAAATTGTGCAGCCATTGCCAAAGAAGGGCCAAAGGAGGAAGTCCCAGTTAACTATGAAGCCATCTGGAGTCCGCTAGTGAATTAGATGATGAAGAATATGTAATATTTTCCTTGCATGGGACTAGAGAAATATCATCAAGGAATTCCAACGTTGCCTAGTTTGGCGGTAAATAAAGGAAAAAATGGTCTCGAGTACACTCCTCCGACCACCAAGGGGTAGAAAGTGCTAAGAATGATTAGGAAGATCTCTATCTCTTACTATCCTACTCTCAATGGGTAATTGGTAAAAGAAGGAGAGGATTTCCCCTTCTGTGGAAATATGGAGCCATGGTTTGATGAAACCACAACAAAGATGCAATCAGGATTTGAAGTATTTTTTCAAGACTAGTTCGACTGGGTGACTCATGAAGTGGAACAACAAAAAATTCTAGTCAATGAAAGTGACCAAGGTAGTTGCATCACTGGGATAGCAAAAATTGTATTGATTGAGGCTGGGTCTTCCTCTGGTGATGCTACAACATTAATCCAATCAAGGGAGGCACCAAGTCCTTGAGTCCTCCTGAAAAGAGAATAGGAAAAGAAGATAAGGCTCACCTGGAGTCTACCACTTCCTATTGATTTGAAAGGCTTCATTTGCTCCCTCCTATGAGAGCCAAGAGCCTGAGAGCTGCATGAATTCATGCCACATCCTTTCAGAGGAAGAAGTACATATGCAAAGTAAAGAAGAGTATAGAGAATGATAGTCTATATGTACTGTGCCTAAACCAACTGCAATGGGAAGTCTCATGAAGGTGGTCAAAGATGTGACCGAGGCACCAGGATGGCATCCCTCAACAGGCTCGAAAAGATGGAATTCATAGAAAAGGGATTAAGAAGTCTCCACCAATCATCACCCCTTAGAAAATTAGCTTCTTAAAGCATGAGATTGATTAGCTAGTAATCGGGAAGAAGCAGGCACCTATCCAGAGGAACACTGTGCCCCTGAAGAAATAGCAGCAACTTTTTCAAAAGGAGAAGAAGGCCCTTTGCCACACCTCCTCATCCATCAAGCCACTGAACAACTCTTGAACTGGACAAGCATTGGAGAAAACTTCAAGTTTGCTCATGCTATTGAGTCAATCGCCTGAATACCCTAGCAAAAGCATCAAGCCAGTTATCAAGTCCATAGTCAAGTCTGTTGTTTATGATTCTATGTCAACTTTCCCTTTTGAGGAGAATCTAGAGTCCTTGTATGTCAAGTTTGTTACTCCTTCTCTCATGAATGAAATTTTTGATTCCAAGTATGACTTACCTCCTTTTTTCTAATGATGATCTTAATAAATACTAAGAATTAATAAAACAATGCAAACCAAAGAAAGCCCAACCCATTCGTGAGGATACTCGGGTTATTAATCTAGGAACCGACCAATGCCTTCGAGAGGTAAAAATTGGCACTACCCTTATAACGAAGAAGTGGAACAAATGATTAGTCTTTTGAAATAATTCACCGAGGTCTTTGCTTGGTCTTACAAGGATATGCCTAGTATCGACTGCAACATCATGTAGCATCGATTGTCGACTTACCCTGGGGCAAAGCCAGTAAAATAGAAGCTTCGAAGAATACGGCTAGAATGGAGTGAGAAAATCTGAGAAGAAGTGGTGAAATAGTGGAATGCGGGGTTTCTACAAGTGGTGAAGTATCCCCAATGATTGGCCAACATTGTACCAGAACCAAAGAAAGATGGTAAGGTACGAATGTATGTAAACTTCCGAGATCTTAACAAAGTGAGCCCTAAAGATGACTTCCCATTACCTCACATTGATGTATTGGTGGATAACATAGGAAGGCATGCTTTATTATCATTTATAGATGGATTCTTCGGGTACTACAAGATAAGCATGCACCCGAAAGATCGTGAAAAGATAGCCTTCACCACTCCTTGGGGAACCTATTGTTACAAAGTGATGCCTTTTGGACTAAAGAATGCTAGGGCAACTTATCAAAGAGCAGCCAGGTCCATATTGCATGGCATGATGAACAAAGATGTGGAAGCTATGTGGACAACATGATAGTAAAGTCAAAAGATATGCAAGGGCATATTCCCATGCTAAGGCATTTCTTTGAAAGAATTAAGAAGTATCAGCTGAAGTTGAACCCTCAAAAATGTGTATTTGGGGCAATAGCAGGAAAGTTGTTAGGCTTCTTCATGAGTGAAAGAGGCATTGAAGTCGACCTTATCAAGATCAAGGCAATTCAGGAAATGCCCATACCTCAGACTAAGAAGCAAATATGAGGATTTTTGGGTCACATCCAGTATATTAGTAGATGCATAGCTCAGTTGACTACAATTTGTGAACCAATTTTCAAGCTACTGAAGAAGGACTAGCCCACAGAATGGAATGACCAATGCCAACATGCTTTTGACAAAATCAAGGGATACCTCATAAACCCACCAGTATTGACACCACCGGTGGAAGGAGAGCTACTTCTATTGTATCTATCTGTAGGAGAATACTCCATGGGCTCTTTGCTAGCACAGAAGGAGACAAAAGAAGGGGCAGAGCATGCTATATATTATCTCATCAAGAAGTTCCTGAAGTATGAGATGCGGTACACATCTTTGGAAAGAACTCATGCTGCACTGATTTGGGCAACAAAAAGGTTGCGACACTACATGGTTTCTTATCCGGTGCACTTGATCTCAAGGATGCATCCCATCAAATATCTCTTCGAGAAACCAGCCTTAACTGGAAGGATGGCCCATTGGTTGCTTTTACTATTAGAGTTTGACATCACCTATGTTACTCAAAAATCTATCAAGGGGCAGGCCATAGTCGATAAAGAAACCAGCCTTAATGGTGCACTTGGATGATGCCTTTCCCAATAAAGAAATTACCGCAATAGATGAAAAAGACACAATTAATGAATGACAATTATTCTTTGATGGAGCAGCCAATGAGAAGGGATGTGGTGCGAGAATATTACTTATCATTCTTGATGATCTTTATTTACCAGCGTCATTCTGCCTCGACTTCCCTTGTACCAACAACATTGCTGAGTATGAAGCTTGTGCTTTGGGACTAGAAACGGCCCAGACCATTGGGGTTAAAAGGATCAAGGTGTATGGAGATTTATCCATTGTCATTTGTCAGACGTAGGGAAAGTGGAAAACTGGAGATGAAAAGCTGAAGCCATACCAAGAACATCTGGAGGAAGTGACAAGACACTTTGAGAAGATCTCATTCGAATACTTCCAGAGTGATAACAACAGGTTTGCTGATGCCCTTGAAACTTTGGTTTCCATGGTAGAATGCAATCCTATGGCTAGGGTCTGACCATTCTTAGTAGAAAAAAGTAGATCTATTTATCAGAATTCAGTGAATTCTCTCAGTGTGGATGGTTGGTCTTGGTTCGTTCACATAGTGGATTTCAGTAGGGAAAGAAAGTACCCAGTTAAAGCAACTGATAGAGAAAACAAGTTTCTGAGAAGATATGCCACCTAGTTTATTCTTCAAGAGGATCTGTTATATAAGAGATCCTATGACGGAATACAGTTGTTGTATGTGAATGAAGAACATGCTACAACCATTATGGAGGAGATTCATCAAGGTCTTTGTGGACTCCACATGAATGCCAAGATGTTAACTAAGAAGATCCTTAGGCTAAGATATTACTGGAACACAATGGAAGCAGATTGCGTGGACTTTGTCAGAAAATGCCATAAGTGTCAGATATTTGCTAACATCATATATATATCCCACCAATCGAGCTGCATTCGCTCAGTTCACCTTGGCCATTCTCCACTTGGGGCATCAATCCTATTGGAAAGGTCAAGCCCAAGGCATCCAACGATTACAAGTTCATCTTGGTAGCCATTGATTATTTCACCATATGGGTAGAAGCTCAGTCCTATACAGTCATCATGTCTGCTAAGGTAGCCAAATTCATCCAAGAAAATATCATTTCTCGATATAGAGTACCTCAAGAATTGATATCAGATCAGGGATCCCATTTTTGGGGCAAGACTGACAAAATCTGCACAAAGTTTGGTATCAGATGACATCGCTTTACCACTTACAGACCAAAGACCAATGGGGCAATAGGAGCAGCCAACAAGAATATCAAAGTCATCCTATAGAAAATGGTAAAAACATATAAGGATTGGACTGATAAGTTACCCCTTTCCTCGTGGGCATACTGGACTTCTATGCAATCCTTGACAGGGGCAATCCCTTTCTCTTTGGTCTATAGAGTTGAGGCAGTTCTACCCATGAAAATCCTGGTACCATCCCTAAGGGTGCTCCTTGATAGTCAGCTACCTGAAGGAGAGTGGGTGAAGGCCAGATATGATAAGCTCAACTTTCTCGATGAAAGGCGTATGAAAGCCATGGATAATTTAAAGAAATATCAATTGAGAATAGCCCCGGCCTTCAACAAGAATGTGAAGCCTCATCATATAGAAGAAGGTGAACCTGTTCTTCGAGAACAAGGAGCCCCGATTCATAACCTAAGAGGAAAATACAGGCCCAACTGGAGTGGCCCATTCACGGTCAAAGAAATTCTACCAGGCAAAGCTATGAAACTCATAGACCACAATGGCGAAGAAACACCCTGACTGGTCAACATGGATCAACTCAAGAAATATTATGTCTTAAAGGGTGAACAGCCTGAAATACGTCAGACTTGATTCCTTTCTAAGGATACGTAGGTAAGTTGACATATGCAAGTGTGATCTCAACCATCTAAAAGTAATAAATTGGTTCCTTGATTAATAAAAAAAGTATCTTAAAAGATCATCATAGTTTGTGTCCTCCAAGAATTACCATTTGGCATGAAAGGCTATTAGGTTTCTGTCATCCACCCATCGGTCCATCACTTCTTATCCAGGATTGTGTCCCCCAAGAATCGCCATTTGGCATAAAAGGCCATTAGGTATCTGTCATTCACTTATGACCCGTCAACTCTTATCCAGGATTCCACCCCTTAAAAGAAAATCGCCACCCAGTACCAGTTTATCAAGGCCAGTTTATTCTCCACCCTTGATCAGTAAAAAAAGAGAACTTGATGCAATAGTGGTAAAGGCTTATTTGAGTCATTAGCTAATGAGTAATGCTTTGATAAATCATCATATCTCTTTGTTTGTGTTAATTTCATGAAAACTCATGGGCTCGTTGGATGAGCCGTTGAGAAAATGGACCTTAGACATAAATATGAGGCACCAGGATTGCTGGAATCCATGAATGTGTCATTTCTTGGCTAGGTTGGATGTGTGAAGCTACATCACTAATTACTCTAGCAGGTGCCTCAACACTGGATGCCAACTGCATATATTTTGATTTGGATTAGTAGAGATCTGCCCTACTCTTGAAGAATTCTGGGTTTGTATGTTATCTCCACCCAAAGGCAATTTGCTCCAATCATCTTTGAAGAAAGATTACTCAGAGGAAATTCAAGACTTCTTTGGATGGAAAGAAGAGGAGGTGAAGCAATTTGTCAGGTATGGGATGATCGACATAATGAAGGTGGTGTAGACACCCAATTTTGTCACCTTCCTCTGGCTATGATGAAATATGGATCTTGGATGCGACTTCCAACTTCTGACCTATAGAGATGCTAATGGAAACATTTTCCTACCCAAAACCCTGAAAATCCCCATGCAGTAGAGAGAGGAAGGTCTAATTTTAACTTTTCATATATGAAGGAATTTGGTCAAGATGACCATGTAGATAAATTGTGCTCGAAAACATGATTCCAACGATATATAATATGTCAAAATCAGGCTATCGGATCTCCAAAAATCATCCACAAAAAATCATGCCTTCCTGTACATATATAACACACAGACAGTCCCGCTGGAAACCTGAAAAAATCCTCACCTAACCTAAACACTCTAAAATTCATCTCCTACCTACCCAAATAATCCCAAAACACTCCCGAGTCTAAAACCCTAGAAATCCCCACATGGGAGGGAGGGGGTCCAGTTTTGGCATTTTATATAAGGATCGCGATTAAGATTACCGTAAAGATGGATAGTGTTTGGAAATATGATTCCGACGATTTATGGTATGCCAAAATCGGACCGATGGATCTCCTAAAACCTTCCCTTGAAAATCACATTTTTTTCCGCATGCATATCACGTACACCGGCCACCCAGCCAGCCAGCTAACCCAGCTAGCCTAGCCAAGCCAGCCAGCCAGCCCAGCCTGGCCCCTACCATAAGGGTGCGGGCCCTCGTCACATGCTGTGTAGGCCCCTTTCACACACCATGCACATGGCCCGCACATCGTGCACATTGCCAACACACCCAAGCATTCGTGCACCTGTGACATCACCCACACCCCCTGCCTAAACCTTCTCTCTCCTCTCATTTTTAAAAAAATTGCCTTTTCTGACTAAACCTTCTCTCTCCTCTCACTTTTCTAAAAATTATATTTTCTAGCTAAACCTTTGCTCTCCTGCTTTTTGAAAACTACCTTTTTTGGCTAAACTTTCTCTTTCCTCCAGCTTTTTCAAAAATTACCTTTTCTGGCTATACTTTCTCTCTCCTCTCGCTTTTCTGAAAACTACATTTTTTGCCTAAACTTTCTCTCTCCTCTAGCTTTTTTGAAAACTACCTTTTTTGGCTAAACCTTCTCTCTCCTCCTGCTTTTTTGAAAGTTGCCTTTTCTGGCAAAACCTTCTCTCTCCTCCCACCTTTTTGAAAACCACATTTTTCCAGCTAAAATTTCTCTCTCCTCCCATTCTTTCTGAAAACCACCTTTTACCCACTAGACAAAAACCCTCCCCACCCATTTTTGCCTTCAACTCCCCCTTTTAGCCATTGGACAAAAATCCTATCTCTTCACTTTAGGCAAGAGCCCCCCTTTTCGTCCACTAGATAAAGGGATTTTCCCTCTCCTATTTGGCAGAAAGAAACTATAAATACCCCCACCTCCCCTTAGAAAAAAATTGACACCAACACACCAGAATCCCCCTCCTCTTTTAGAGTGAAATTCTCCTCCTCCCTCTTGATATTCTTCTGATCTTCGCAGCGATCTTCGTCAAGATCCAAAAACTTATTCGGATCTTCGAAGTGTTCTTCAGGATTATGAAGATCTTCAATCCAAATCCTTAGTTAAATCCATTTTTTAGATAAAAATAGTATGTTCTTGAGCCACCTCCCTTGAGTATTCTTGAGTGTTCTTGAGAGTTCTTGAGATAGAAACCCCCACTTTTTGAGGTTCTTGGGTCTACGAAGAGATCTTTGTTAAGATCTGAAACTCTGTTTGGATCTTCAAAGTGTTCTTCAGGACTTTGGAGTTCTTCAATCCATTTTTAGGTTAGCACATTTTTTTTCAGAAATAGCCTTTCCTAGCCGAACCTCTGTCCGAGTATCCCTGGAATCTTTTCAGAAATAGCCATTCCTAGTGGAAACTCTGCCGAATTGCCACCTTAGCCTAGCCATTCCTTAGCCTATTCCTAGCATAAGCACTACCGAAGTGCCACCTCAGCCTATCTCTCCCTTAGCCTATCCCTAGCGGAAGCTCTGCCAGAGTGCCACCTCATCCCAAGCTCAGAAATAGCCTTTCCTAGCCAAAGCTCTGTTTGAGTGTCCCTAGAATCTTTCTAAAAATAGCCATTCCCAACGAAAGCTCTGCCGAAGTGCCACCTCAGCCTAGCCCTTCCTTAGCCTATTCCCAACGGAAGCTCTACCGAAGTACCCCCTCATCACAACCCCAAAAATAGCCTTCCCTAGCCGAAGTTCTATCTGAATCCAAATTTGAAATTAGCCTTCCCTAAGCCAAAGCTTTGTTCGAATCCAAATCTAGAAATAGCTTCCCTAGCCACAGCTCTGTCTGAATCAAAATCTGAAAGCAACCGTTCCTAAGCCAGAACTCTGTCTGGATACCATCACAATCAGCATCTCTCAAGAAAGGAAGTTGGAGGTCAAGACCATCTTCCCTTGAGCTAGGAGAACATGAAAGACAGTTCAAGCTGATACCAATCAGGGGCCCACCCATCTTGACCCAAAACAGGGGTTAAATGCAGGTATAAAATCTCTCCTCATTTAAGCATAATGTAGATATCTAATAAGCCTTATTTTAGTGTATGTAATAGTTTGAATTCAATTAATGTATATATGTGTGATAACTTACCCTTACATATGGATTAGTAATAATTATGAAAAATGTTCAGTCTCACGCATTTAGCAAGAAGAGCGGTTGAACTGGGCAGATCGGGTGCTTAACACCTTCCCAACACTGTAACCTAACACTTCCCTAAATCTCTGAACCAGACCAAATTTTAGGCCCTTTTCTCAGGAATCAGGCCCACCCCCGGGTCCTAGGCCCATAACCCTAGGTGGCGACTCGAAACCCCATTTGCATGATCCCAATCCCCAAATTGGACCATCATCAAAATCCCCATCTCAAATGACGAATTTTACACTCTTGAGAATTAGGCCTCCACCTATCTCCAAGCAACGATATGATGATGTGGGGCCCGTAAGCGAAGCGCACACGACTCAAACACCTCCCCCTCACATGAAGGTGAAGAGAGAGAGAGAGGAGAGAGGATGGGGGATGCATAGTCCATCCTTCTACGGCCACTACCCTCACAGGTGGCCCAGATCTTCATTCAATATCTATCAATGGGAAGAATCCATCAACAAAGATCACAAGATGCTTATTTACTTTGCATGATAGCTCGTTATGTTCTCCACACTCCCAAATGTGGTGCACCATTTGTTCTGATTGAGTTAGTAAAACAGTTGAAGAAGGGAGGTGACCTTGTTCCTATGGTTCTTCTGGAAACACTCAAGGGATTTGATGACATGAGTATGGCCATAGATTCAGGCTAGATCATTATCAAGGGAGTCCTGCTATTTTTCAAATCTGGCTCCTCGAGAAACTGAAGTTAACCAGGCCATTAAAAGGAGGCCCACTTGAAACTCTTTGTTATCGGGATAAGAGAGAAGTTTCGGAGATCAACCTTATCACTGATTGGGAAAAGTACTTGTAGAAAAGAACTATGCAAGATATTGCATGGAGGTGCCCGGGGAGGCCACAAGAAGATTTTTTGGCGAAGACCCCTGGTTACAATTATGTCAGGTTGATGGGATTGACTCACACATCCTTTTATTTGCTAATGTACATCAATCAACAATATGGGCTTGAGGAGACATTAGATGCAATTCCAGCGTTGTTGGCCTATATAGTGACTATATTTCAATCTTTTTGCCTATTTACGTTTAGTGTGCCAATATAAAACTGAGGATTGAATTTTCCTTTTCTCTGTATTTTTTTTATTGTAGATTTTGCCAGGAAACAAAGACATTGTTAGGTCACCCACCTCAAGAATTGTCTCCCCACCATATTACTCACCTATCCCACCTATGGTAGGAACATTATTCCCATTTTCATGTAATTCATTTAGTAATAGAATGAGGAAGTATTTAGATTCTCATGTAACCCCGATTATTCTAATTATGACTTGTGTTATGGAATTGATTATGCCTGAACATTGCAAGCAAATGAAAAAAAAAAAGAAAGATTTTCTTTGTGCCCAAAGTAAGTTTTCATAAGATGCTGAAATGAAATGATGAACAAACAAGGGGAGGGAAAAAGAAAAAAAGAAAGAAAATATCCATGTGTTTGTGTTTTCACTAAATGCAGGAACAAATCCCTATAAGTCAAATGTCATCATCTGAGTCGTACTCTGAGCCATACTCATAGAGTGCCGGGGAATCTGTAGATGCTAGTCCAACTTGCTCCAGCCTCTAGGTGAGGTCCTAAATCAGTGTGTCCTGTTGTGCAATCTCCTGATCGTTGGCAACTATCACCTCACATAGGCTGTAGTGCATCCTCCTAATCTCAGCATAGAGCTCTGGGGACACCTAAGAAAAAGCATATCAGCCAAAGGAAATCAAGAGTTAATTGGAGGATGATCAAATACTCACATAATCATAAGGAATAGGCAGCCCAAAGGAAGCGTCTACACCTGTGTTCAGCTTCAAAAGATGAGGGAGACTAGGGTTGGCTGCGTTGGGATAGGTTCAAGCAAGGAATCTATGAAAGGGGATGTTAACAACCCTGAGAGACCCACCGGCACTGGTAGAGGGTCCTGCTTGTGAAGGATCGGTAGCACTGGCATGCAACTGAATAGCAGAAGGATCTACACATCTCACTCTCCCCTGAAGAACATCAGTCAAGACTAAAATAAAATTGGATTTGAAGGAAATACATAAGAAAGGGTAACATACCACTAGACCATCAGGACCAAGAGGGGTGCATACTGTTTCTTCCTCCAGGAAGGCTTCTAGTCGCTATCCTGATCCAGAAATGAGTCATCCCATACTCCGCCAGCCAAATGCTCCATCTCGTCTGCTGGGATGATCTCTGGGTAGTGCATAGTGGGTGGAGGAAGACTAGGAGAAGGGCATGGCTTGATATCTGACCACTTGGGTACTATTCTCTCTCCCAACTATCAGGAGTGACCCCATATTCCCCGAAAAGGACTCGATGCTCGGATAAGTGCTTAACCAAGGCTAATCTTTTAATATCTAGAAATACGAGGTCATGGAATGGTCTCCAAGTAACCTGTAAAACCAAGGGGAAGTAAGTACAGTAGAAGATGAAAGGAATATTAGTGTTAGACACAACATACCTCGGTGAGATCATTCAAAAGAGAACGAACGATGGTCCCTGGAGAACGGCGTCGAGCCCTGAGCACCTGATTATCTCACTACTTTGTGGCTACAGGGAAGAAGAATGCCTCAGGGTCCCCCCATTTGGGAGCTATGGTCCCCAAGTGCTCAAAGCACTAAGGCTGTTTCAAGAAATTAAAGTAAGAAAGTGCAATCCAAATGAATGAAAGGAAATGGGTACAAGAAGGAAAGTTACCTAAATAATGAAGCCTACCCCCTTGAGGCCCCTGTCTCCATAGGACAGTAGATCTAGGGATCACAAGAGATATGCATAGGTAGCCCCCCAGTCCCAAGAGTCTACTATATGAAGATCTCAAAGGAAGTACACCAGACGGATATCCACTCCCCCTCGGAGGTTGCTGAAGAGGCACTGACCTATAGCAAACGCAAGAAGGAACGGGCCACCTGACATATGTTACTTGGGTTCTCAACTAGGCCAAATTTCCACCATCGGGCACTAATCTCCCCTAGGTAGATGTGTGTCTGACTGGCCACAATGGTGATGCTTGTCAGGTCTATGAACTCCTGGATAGTCAGAGCCCTAGGTAGGGTCATGGATCTACCCCTAAATGGAATGCCTATCAAACTATAGAAGCACAAGGGCATGATGGTAATCTCGCCAGTAGAAAAATAGAAAGAATGACTACTTGGCCACCACCGCTCCATCAGGGCTCCCAGTGCCAGGTATGACGCATCAACTATCTGCTTTACTCTATAAGGAAGTATCTTATGCTATGACTGAACTATGTTTGGATGGCCATACGAGGCCAAGGTAGGTGGTTCCCTCCCCTCATCTAATGGAAATAAAGAATGCATAAAAAGAAAAAATAACAAAAAGCAAAAACAGCATAAAAAGAAAGACAAAGCAAGAGTAAAAGATAATCAAAATAATGAATAAAATGTAAGGACTTAACCAAGAACCCCATATGGAGTTGCAGATGTGATTCCAGATGTTGTGAAAAGTCTGCCCGGAGTACCAATCGGCCAGGCCCTCATCCCTGTGGGAAGGATTGCTGCAACTCTCAAGCTGAACTTCTCCCAAAGTCTTTCTCTTTCTCCCTTCAGCCATAATTTTTGAAATTGTAAGAAACCCCAGAAAATTTTAAAAATTACAAGAAACCCCAAAAAGTTTCCAAAATTACACAAAAGCGCACAAGAATATCAAATTCTCCAAATAACTCCTCCCTCAAGAGCAAGATGAAGATCTTCAAGAACTTCAAGAACAAGATGAAGATCTTCAAGAACTTTAAGAGCAAGGAGAAAAACTCCAAGAACAAGAAGGAAAATTTCAAGAAAAACCAGAGAGCTTTAGGAACTCAAAACTCACTCAGAAAAGTTAGAATAAAGAATGAACAGGGGAGGGGGACCATTTTATAAAAAAAATTCGTTTCCCCAAAAAAAATCAAACCAAAAGATTCCAAATCAAGCATCAGAATTCAAATTGAATTCCAAATCAAAAGCAAAGAGTAATATTCTAAGAACCAAAAATCAAGAATCAAGGGAAAATCAAGAAGAGACATAATTTCATTAACTAGGTCCCAGGTGGCCCCATTTCATTAATCCGACCCAAGGTGACCCAATTGCATTTATTCAACCCCAGATGGTCCAATATCATTAACCCGGGCTCAGGAGGCCCAACCCCTTTGAATCGGTTCTAAGTGGCCCGATCTCATAGACCAATTCCATGAACTGGCACATGTGAAGCCTAGCTAAGGAAAATAAAAAAAATCAAATGTTTTTATTGTTTGCTAGATTGGAAGAGTAGCAAATTCCTCTCTTGTAACCCTCAGTCCCAGATAGTCCAGATTAGGTCGAAAGACCCAGAATGGAGACCATATTCCTTGAACCAGCAAATGCGAAGCCCAGCTAAGGAAGAGTCAAAGATCAAAGTACTAACCTTTTGCAGGATTGGAAGAGCAACGAATTCCTTTCCCCCAATTGGCAACTTAGGTAAGTCCTATAACTTTAGAGATATTATCTATTAATTTTTTCAACTTCGTCATAACTGAGCAAGATGATGGCAGTATATGCTCTGGGGGTGACAAAATATGATCATTCTTTTCTTTGCCCTTTGACTGTTGACACAGGCCTCGGCCAAAGAAGGACATTTTGTAGACACCTAATTTTATCACCCTCCCCTGGCTATGATGAAATATGGATCTTGGACACGACTTTTGGCTTCCGACCAATAGAGACGCTGATGGAAATATTCCCCTATTCGAAACCCTAGAAACCCCCCGTGAGAGAGAAGAGGGTCTAGTTTTAACTTTTTATATATGAAGGAATCTAGTCAATTCTGATAGTATATAACACGTCAAAATCAGACCAACGGATCTCTCGCAATCATCTCCCGAAAATTACACTTTCCTGCACGTATGTCATGCACGTGGGTAGTCCCGTTGGAAACTTGGAAAAATCCCCTACCTACCCCAAACACCCTAAAGTTCATCCCTTACCTACCTAGATAACCCAGAGACACTCCCAGACCTGAAACCCTAGAAACCCTCGCACGGGAGAGAAGAGGGTCTAATTTTGACTTTTTATATACGAAGAAATCCAATCAAGATGATCATACAGATGGATAATGCTCGAGAATACAATTTTGATGATATATGGTATGCCAAAATTGGACCAACGGATCTCTTATAATCATCACCGAAAAACTAACAATCGTAAGCACTGGCCAACAGGCCAACCTACAAGAGTTCTTGCTGTCCATGGCCATAGCCTATAGCTGCTGCCCATGGTAGTGGTACATGGCTACTACCCATAGGCTACATCATAGGCCTATGGCCATACCTTTCTAAGCCACCATACACCATGCACATGCACCCTACCCCTACCTTGCCTACTGGCCTGCGCCCCCACGAGCACAGGCCCTTGGCCATGCCTTACCAAGCCACCACGCACTCTGCCCCTACCTTAGCTGTTGGCCTATGCCTCCATGGGCGCAGGCCCACAACCATGCTTTACCAAGCCACCATGCACCCTGCCCTGCCTTGCCTGGCCTGCTAGCCTGTGCCCCCACGACCACACTACCTATGCATGCACATGCTCGCTGCCCATGCCCGCGTGCCCCTTGGCCATTATCCATGCATCATCCATCTCACACCCATCATATCACCCGTATTACCTACCTAAACTCACTATACCTTAAGCACTTTGGCCTGGTCCCATGCGTCGCAGTCAACGATGGAGATTGGTGTTCCCCTGACCTGGTGGGTGAAGAAATACCCTCTTCACTCACTTAAAACCAAAAAACCCCTTCTTTGCTAGTAATTCTCTCTCCCAAAACCCCCTTCTTTACCCATTGGACGAAAGCCCTATCCCCCCATTCTGGGCAAAAAACATTCTTTCATCCATTGGATAAAGAGGTTCCCTCTTTCCTATGGCCAAGAAAACCTATAAATACCCCCTCCTTTGGATTTGACACACCAAAACCCCACCTCACTCCCTTGTAGTGAAACTCTCCTCCCCTCCCCCTCTTGATTTTATTCGGGTCTTAGGAGCGATCTTCGTCAAGATCAGAAATCTTATTCGGATCTTCGAAGTGTTCTTCTGAACTTTGAAGATCTTCAATCCAAGTTCTTAGTCCGATCCCCTTTTTTTTCAAAAATAGTATATTCTTGAACCCCCTCCTTTGAGTGTTCTTGAGTTTTACCCAAAGTAGAAACCCCCCTTTTGAGGCTCTTCGGGTTTACGGAGAGATCTTTGTCAAGATCCGAAACTCTATTTAGATCTTCAAAGTGTTCTTCGAGGCTTTGGAGCTCTTCAATCCATTTTTAGGTCAATCATTTTCTTTCCAAAAATAGCAGTTCCTAGTGGAAGCCCTGTCCGAGTGCCCCTAGAATCTTTCTAGAAATAGCCATTCCCAATGGAGGTTCTACGAAGTGCCACCTCAACCTAAGGCCAAAAATAGCCTTCCCTAGTTGAAGCTCTATCCGAATACAATTCTAGAAATAGCCTTCCCTAGCTGAAGTTCTGCCAGAATCAAATCCGATAGTAACCATTCCTAGCCAGAACCCTATCCGAATATCATCACAGTCAGCATTTCTCAAGAAAGGAAGTTGGAGGTCAAAACCATCTTCCCCTGAGCCAAGAGAACACGAGATATAGTCTGAGATAGTATTAATCAGAGGCCCACCCCTCTTGAACTGAAATAGGGGTTAAATTCAGTCAATGTATATATGTGTGATAACTTAGCCATGCATATGGAATATGAATAATCATGGAAAATGTTTGTTCTTAAGCATCTAGTAGCAAGACTAGTTGAACCGGGTAGATTGGGTGCCTAAAACCTTCCCAATTTTATAACCTGACACTTACCCTAAATCTTTGAGCTATACCAATTTTTAGGCCCTCTTCCCTAGAATTGGGCCCACCTCGAGTCTTAAGCCCAGAATCCTAGGTGGCAACTCCAAACCCTTTTGTATGATCCTGATCCCCGTACTGGTCTGACTTGCTCTGGTTCTCCTGAGTCAAATCCTTGTCTCGAATGAAGAACTTAATACTCTTGCAAAATAGGCCTCCACATATCTCCAAGTGGTGACACGACGGTGCGAGGCCTGTAAGTAAAGCACACACAACACACCCCTCCCCTCACATAAAAGAGAAAGAGAGAGGAGAGAGGATGGGATGCAAGTCCTTTTCCCCCCAAGGGAAGAGAGACATCTCATCACTCTCTAGCTTGAAGTGAAATCATTTGGTGAGGGACTCCCTATCATGCCTGCACCCTCGGGGAGGTTAGTGCATGTCATGGAGAGTACTTTAAGAGCAAATGGTAGCCACTTCCTATACAAGGGTGTGGGGTATTGTTAAATTGCGAGGATGTTCATAATTGTGCTAGCACCCTCAGGGAGGTCCATGCACTTTATGACATTCTGAGATCGGATAATGATATTCTCACATTACACTTTTACACACAATCATTCACGGTTCCACTACCCTATGGCCAGTCGGTTAACCTCATGTATCATCACGAGTAATAGGCAAGGAAGTCAATCCCTTTATCACGTACCCACAGGCATATCAAAAAGATCACATATCTTACGAATATAGACCTATCAAGGAAGCCTTGTCGGTCCTATTGCATCCACTGCATGATCGCATCATGTAGGAAATAGATGGAGAACACAGGAATGCCACAAGCTGAAAAGGAATTTTCCTATGATATATTCTAGTCATAAGGAAATGGTCTCCTAAGTGGGTTTTGGATAAAAGGTGTCCTTCCTCCTTAGAAATGAAATATAGATGATTTGGCATATGAAGGCTCTCACCACTACTGTCCAATTTTGAGTTTGGGAAGACTCCAACTGGGTGAGCCACCTTAGTGCTGGTCCTGATATGGTTAATATGGAGGCTTACGCCATTTGGTTGTCTGCAAGTTGCCATGACTTGTGACGCTAAGGAAGACTTTGAGATGAGCCTTAGGGTCTCCTGACCCATCAAACATGTCAGTCTGCCACTTGAATTTCTCAGGAATCCTTACCCCAGAAAAGTAACTCATTTCATCAGAATCCACTATTTGACTTTCTAAGCCTTTTCCTGCTCAAATCATACTCTCTAACTTCTCTAATTGCTCTCTAAGTTTCCTCTCTTTCTCCGTCTTTGGAGGTTCCATTCGGACATGTGCAATGAACTCCGCTTCCTCATCTGCAATCACTACCTTGGGAGGAGGGACCCTGGAATAGGTCCCTCGTTGACATTTAGATCGGTAGGTGAAGCTCCTCTCAGATCAATTGGCTTAACTTGCTGTGGTTCTCCTGAGTCAACTCGAGAAGAATTCCCATGATGACTCGTAGGCCCATTTTGATCCAACTCTCCTGTAGCTTGTGCTGGTTCAGCCCTGGGAGGGTTTTGGAGTGCATGCAGTGTCTGAGCTATTCCTTTCTTGACCTTAGCCATTTCTATCTGCAAGGTCTCTACAGGGTGGACCTAGGCTTGCTCGGGTGATTCAAAGTTATGGGGATCCATGTGAACGAGGTTATAATCACTTGGTGGTAGACAATCTTGGAGAGACAATGGAGGTGATACTGGACTTAATTGGCTTTGCCCCGGAGTAGGTCGAAAAATGATGTTACATAATGTTGGGATCTATCCAAGGCATATCCTCATAAAACCAAGCAAATACTTCAACGAACTCCTTCAAAAGACTGATCAGTTGTTCCACTTCTTGATCATCCAGGGTGGTACCAATTTTCACCTCTCGAGGGCATTGGTCAGTTCCCAAATTAATAACCCAGGTATCTTCACAGATGGGTTGGGATTTCTTTGGCTTGCATTGTTTTATTAATTTATGGTATTTATTAAGATCATCATTTGAAAAATAAGGCAAGTCATACTTGGAATCAAAAATTTCATTTATAAAAGGAGTAATAGACTTGACAGACTCTGGACTTTCCTTAAGAGGAAAAGCAGACACATAATCATAAATAGGGGACTCAACAATAGACTCAACAATAGACTCGATGACTAATTTGACGCTTTTATTAGTGGTATCCAGGTTCGTTGACTTAGTAGCATAAGTAAACTTGAAATTCTCTCCAATGCTTGTCCAGTCCAGGAGTGGCTCAACATACTGATAGATAAGCAGGTGTGGCAATGGGCCTTCTTCTTCCTCTAGGATGGTGACTGCTATCTCCTCAGTAGTGCTACACTTGTTCCCTTTGGTAGGCGAATGCTTGCTTACAAAGCCGAGCTGATCGATCTCATGTTCTTTGAAGCCAAACCTTTTAAGAGGCAAGAGGCGGTGAAGATTGCTTAATCCTATTTCTATGAATTCCAACTTCTCGAGCCTACTAATCGAGGCCATCCCCACTCCTTGGCCACATCTTTGGCCACCGTCATGGACCTTTCCATTGCAGTTGATTCTAGCACAGTACATGCAAACCATCATCCTTTGTGCTCTTATCTTCTTGGCATGCACACTTCTTCCCTTGAAAGGGTTGGGCTTGAGGTCGTGTAGCTCTTGCACACGTGTTTCTCGCAGGAACAAATATGGTTCTTTATATTAGTGGGGAGATGCAGAGACCAGACAAGTTTCACTTTCTTTTCCCACTCTTTTCATGAGGACTCGGGGACTTGGTGCTTCCTTGGGCCGAATTGAAATCGTAGAATTGTTAGAGGAGAACCCATATTCAATCAATACTACTTCTGTTATTCCTGTGATGTAACTTTCCTATTCACTTTCATTGGTTTGTAACTGTTCCAGGCTTCCAGCTCATGAGTGAACCAATCAAACTTATCTTGGAAGAACACTTCGGCCACAGTCTCATCAAACCAAGGCCCAACATTCCCACAGAAGGGAAAGTTTTCTCCTTCCTTCACAAAGTACCCATTGAGAGTGGGGTAGTAAGAGGCGGATATCTTCTTGGTCACCTTTAACACCTTGTGATTTGTTACTCCTTCTGAATCCTTTCGCTTGTCGAAGTTCTTGCCCTGACTTTGAGGTTGGGGAATATATCCTAGTCGGCTTTTGCCCTTACTTACAACCATGGTGTGTAGCTTTGGAATGCCCTGATGATATTTCCCCAATCCCATTCCAGGGAAGTATTGTATGTTTTTCATCATTCGGCTAGTCGGGGGACTCTAGATTGCTTTATAATTAGCCAAAATCTTTTCTTTAGGTGTTTCCTTGGTGAGGACCACACAAGTTCCTTCTATTTCAAAACCACTAAGTTAAACCTCTTGGCCTTGTTCTTCCCCCTTCTCAATGTTGGCTAGAGTATTGACCACCTCAAGATCTCCAGTTATAGTGATCACCTTCCCTTTATGAATGAACTTCACCTTCAGATGGAAGCTGAAGGATACGGCCATTTCCTAGTCCAACCATAGCCTTCCTAAGAGCATGTTGAAAGATGTTGCTATATCAATGACCTAGAAATCAATGTCAAACTTCACTGGGCCAATTGAGACAGCCATGGTGAGGATTCCAAGGACTTCTCTTTTGGTGTTGTCATATGCCCTCACTGTTTGGTTTGATGGCCTCATTTCTTCCATATTGGCACCAACACTCTTGGCTGACCTCAAGGGTAGAACATTCAAAGCAGACCTATTGTCAATGAGAACCTAAAGAACAATTTTGTCAAGGCATTCTACTGTTATATGCAAGGCTCTGTTGTGTTGGGCTAAAATAGGATTCTCTGATTCTCTTTTGGAACCGTTGCTTCCTACCTCATTGGTCCTTGATTGATCTATCACTAAGGACTTCCCTTTGTATTCTCTTCTGCTTCTAGTCTCCATTACATTGACGGGCTTCTTCACGATAATCTCTGTGGGGTAGTGATCCTGATCATCACTGTCTGTTATGGTAATTATCCCAACCATAGAATCATTTTCTTCTTTATACTCCCCTTCTCAACTTGAAGTAGGAAGCTAAGGTCCTCCACAAATATCAAGAGCCCTAGCTCACAATTTTTTGACTAAGTTGGAAAGTCACTGGAATCCGATACTCATTGCTTCTGCAAATGTGTCTTCTCCCCCTATTTCTCCAAGGTTTTCCAATTATTTAGCATAGTAATGTTCACTGATGGTTACGTCACCCAACATTTGATCAATCTCCTTAACTCGGAGCTTCATCATGTCTAACCGCCTATAAATATCACACATTTGCTCTTCAAGATATGCCACAGAATTCTCATGACACACAAAGATATTTTTGTGATCTCTGAGGTCCTTACTACTTTCTGAGTTTGATGTGGACCCGTCTTCCTCTATGTAGATTGTGAGTGCTAATTGGATAGCATCTATCAGGTCAATTATTGGGCCATCTCCCCCAATAGAATACACTGAGTATCCTCCTAGATCTCTTAGTGAGTAATACCCAGATTCATCATCTTCATCATTGTTGCTCCACACTTTAAAGTTATCACTATCATCCCAATCCTTATTCTCATCCTCATCATCATTGTCATCATCCTCTTTACTGATTTCACTCACACTAATTTCTTCATCAGATTCCTCATGGCCCTCATATTCCCCTGCATCCAAACGTTAGTAATATTTAGAGCATATGGATCGAAAAATCTCCATAGGGCCAGATTTTATTTTATTAGCTCGGAGTTTGACCATGCCAAACTCATCATCTTCTATGTCACTCCCTATATGGATTAGGAGGTGTGCTCCTTGATCTGTTCACCTACTGCCAATTCCATTACTGCTCTCAGAATGTCATCTGTGACTTCTTCAATTATCTCTGGATCATCCTCCTGGGGTACAGTTGCCTGAATCACGATATGGGGTTAATGTCTTGACTTCCCCTAGAAGATTCACTAAATTTTGTTGATGAAGTCACTTTGGGAGATTCTGGGAATTTAAGGATATCCTTCTAATGGTACCCACCAATCCATCCTTCTCTTGGATTTCATGGGTTATCAATTGAACCTTGGGAATGGGAATGTCATGATGATGATGAGGGATATGAGGTGGGGAGGTATGAAGGGGATGTGATGTAGGAGGTAGGGTATTCTGATGAAGATTGTGGGTGTTAAGATGACGAAAGGTTTTTTGATGAAGATAATGGATGATAAGATGATGATGGGGTTCCTGGCAAAGGTGGACAATAGGAAGCGGTGGATTCTTCTTCCAGGGTTAGCGACAAAGGAGGAATTGTGGGTTCCTGATCTTCTAGTTCTTCTTTTGATGACCCTTCTTAAGGGGCTTTCTTGACTTTGGTCCTTCCCCTATGAGCTTCCTATAGGTCGGGCATTCATGTAACCTTTTTGAGCTCTAGGTCTGATGAGTTGCGTGGGGTCAGTTTCTGTTGATTCCTCTTCCAAATTGTACACGTGACTAGAGTGAGGACCATAGAATATGGGATGATAGAAGTACATGTTTGCGTAGTACATATAGAGGGCACTTTGGAATGAGTTGCATTCCTTCTGATAAGCCACCTTGATGAAGTTGATTATATGCCTTATCATCTCTAGGGGAGAGACAACCTTTTCACATGCAATAACTTCTCTACCCACTCGTGTTGCCTCTAGATATGGTACTTCTTGGAGTTCCTAATGAGATGAGTTGGATCGTAGAACCGGGGATCAAAGTCTAGCACAATCATTTACCATTGTCAACATGTTGACTATCCCATGATCCGAGAGGGGGTTGGTAGTGACATTGGGAGTATGTTTGACTTTGACTTCAATGGTCCCATTGTCTACCAAGTCTTGAATTGCATGTTGAAGGCCCAGGCACTGATGAGCATATTTATGCATGAAATCTTAGGGTAAGAAGGATTCATTTTACATACTTAGAATGGAGCTACCTTGGATTTTACTCTCTTTTTGCAGGTTTTTAATTTAAAAGGGCCTTTAGGACTATCGAGTGCTATATCTCCATTTTACAATCAAAGGGGTTCTGTTTCTTTTCATGGCTATGAAGAGGACATAATTTTGAGTAAGATGGATAAGCTGCGTTAAAAGTACACATTCGTTTAGACACCCATACACGTGATTATTCTTTTCAGGCCAAAAAAAGAATAATGGACCAGAACTGAACTGACATGCAGGCCAGCCCTTCTGCAGTTGTCCTAGGGGAATATTCTAGATGTCAACAAGATGGAGGGACCCACATGGGGCATTAAACACTCTCTCTCCTCCACTTTGGGTGATTCTCTCTTTTTCGAGATTTTTTGAAGAGTTTTTCTCTCCTATTTTCCACCTACTTAAAGACAAGGGCATGGATAGAATTTCCAATGATAGATTGTCCAAATCAAATCAAAGCATGACAAGAAAATCATCCAAGAGGTTTTGTGCAAGTTTGAAGAAAAGAGAAAAAATAAGAAAGAAAAAAAAAGAAAAAAAAAAGAAAAAAAAAAAAAAAAAAAGGAAAAAGAAGCAAAATCATGGGATTCCCTCTCTCCTTTTTGCTTTCCTATTTGTTTCTCCATTCTCTCCCTCCACCTCACAAAATCTCCCAAGGGATCCACCCTTGGGCGTTCCCCTTTTTTCTCTCCATTTTTCTTCTAATTACTATTTTCCACCTCATAACAATCGATTGTCTAAAATCCCATTTTTTTAGGAAACTAAAATTCCCATATCCCGTATATAATATGATCATCCTAGCCCTAAAGGGGTATCCTTCTCTTGTGCTTATCTCCTCTAGTTCTCTCTTGTTCTCCTAGTTTTCATTATGCTCGCTTTTTAGTTCTAGTTTTAGTTCTTTATTTTTGCTTTAAACACTTTAGTAATTTGGTTTCATTAAATTAATGTAAAGGTGTAATCATTTTAGTTTCTAGTTCTAGGCTTAGTTCTAGGTGACAAGAATAAGCTGTGGAGCATCTCTTTTAAGTTCAGTTTTTCTCTTCTAGATTTGTTTTCTCCAGGCTTAGCAATTTCAGATTTGGTTTATTCTAGATCTGGTTTTTAGGGCTTGTAGTATTTCGAATCTCAACCAAGTTTTCAAGTTCCAGTATTGAAGTTTAGGTAAGTATGCTTCTTCATAAGTCTTCTCACCCCCCCTCTCATTCCCTCTTCTTGCTACCCATTCATTCTTAATTTAGGATTTTAATTTATAATTTTACTTTGATGTTTTCCCTTTCCCCCAAGGTCCTTGGCTAGATGCATGTGTTGGTTTTGCCCCTCTCTAGCCATAGAACCATCATTTTAGTTTTATTATTTATATTACATCCCTTTTCCTAAAGCCAATTAGAAAAGCCCTTGTAAGAGTACTCTCTAGTCAACTAGGGAAGCTCGTACTATTGACGATTATTTGAATTTTAAAACTAACCGCAAGCACACGGATCAGTGTAGCTAACACGTCGAACACAAGGAGAGTAGCCACTTTATTTTTAGCTTCCTTTAGTAATGCAAAAGTGTAATGATTGATTATGGTGATCTACTTCTAACTACTGTCATAACACAAATGCATCTAAAAGTGTCCTAAGTAACACATCTAATCCTAACCATTCGTCATTTAGGAATTTAAATACTCAAACCACGCAATTAAAAAGAAAATAATTGAAAGTAAAGGTGCTGAAATAAAAAGTGCTGAAAAGTAAATAAATAAAATAAAAAGAAGAAAAAGCTAGAGAGAGGCACACAAGTGGGTATCTCTACTTAGCCTGAGGGATGCACCATAAATAATATGAGCTTCTCTACTTGACCAGAGAGTACTCTTACAAGGGCTTTTCTACTTAGCTATCGGGGAAGGGATACAATATAAATAATTAAAGTAAAAGGATGGTTCCATACTAGAAAAGGGCAAAGCCAATACATGCATCTAGCCAAGGACCTTGGGGGAAAGGGAAAAAAATTATGTAAAACTAAAAATTTAAAACCTAATTTAAGAATGATAGGTAGAAAGAAGAGGGAATGAGAGGGGGGTGAGAAGATTACTGTAGAAGCCTACTTACCTGAACTTCCATACTTCAATCTTTGAACTAAAATAACTTGATTGATTTGAAATACTACTAGCCCTAAAAATCAGATCTGAACTAAATCAAATTTGAAATTACTAGGCCTGGAGAAAACAAACCATGAAGAAAAAAACTGAACTTGAAAGAGATGCTCCACAACTTATTCTTGTCTCCTAGAACTAAGCCTAGAACTAGAAATTAAAATTATTACACCTTTGAATAACTTGAATAATAAAATAAAAGGCTTGCATTAATAAAAAAAAATTACAAAAGTGCTTGTATATAAAAAAAAACTAAGACAAAGAACTAAAGAGAAAAAGAGAGCACAACTAAAAACCTAGAAGAAGAGAGGAAGAGAGGGACACCCCTTTAGGGTTTGGTTGACTCTCTTTTATAAGGAATAGGGGAGAAGGTCCAATGATTTTGGGTTCCCTAATTGGGTGGAATCTCAATTGGTACATGAGATTTTTTAGGTCCAAAGTGATGAGGTGGAAAATATGAGAATAAAGAGAAAAAGGAGAGAAAATATGGGAGAGAAGAGAGAACAAATTTGGTGGGTCCCTCTTGGATCGAATTTGTGTGGTGGAGGAGAGAAGAGAGAAAATAGGAAAGAAAGTAGGGGAGAGAGGAGCTTGGACGATATTTCCAATTTTTTTTCCTATTTTTTCTCCTTTTCTTTCTATTTCTCTCTCTCTCTCTCTCTCTCTCTCTCTCTCTCTTCAAACTTGTGCACAAAGCTCTTCCTTGGTCAACCTCCTATCCCTTGCTTAAAGTGATGAGTAGGAGAGAAAAAATCTTCTAAAAAAAATCTGTAAAAAATGGCAGCCAAGACGTTCGAAATTGAGACCTCCTAGTGAGCAAGGGATTTTTGAAGACCACAACTCACCAACTATGCTAGGTAGTTGTTACCAAAAAAAATCTTCAATCACTCAAGGGGGTCCATCGATCCTTGTTGGCATTTGAATATTCTTTATTCTGAGGGTAGAGACCGGAGAAATGGGCTATGCCTCCCCGTCTTCTCTCCTCTCTCCTTCTCTTTCATGTGATGGGAGGGGTTCGTGTCATGGTGTGCTTTGCTTACGGGCCCCGCATCGCTATATTGCCGCTCAGAGGTACGTGGGGGCCTATTTTGCGAGAGTGTAAAACTGATCATTTGAGACAGGGGTTTTGATGATGGTCCAATTCGGGGAGCGAGATCATACAAATGGGGTTTGGAGTTGCCACCTAGGGTTATGGGCCTAAGACCCAGGGGTGGGCCTAATTCTTGAGAAAAGAGTTCAAAATTTGGTCTGGTCCAGAGATTTAAGGTAAGTGTCAGGTTACAGAATTGGGAAGGTGTTAAGCATCCAATCCTACCGGTTCAACCAACTTCTTGCTAGATGCTTGAGAACGAAAATTTTTCACAATTATTACTATTTCACATGTATGGCTAAGTTATCACACATATATACATTAATTGAATTCAGACTACTATATACACTAAAACAAGGCATGTATAAAGTCTACACAATGACAAGTTGGTTGAGAAATTATACCTGAACTTAACCCCTATTTTGGGTCAGGAGGGGTGGGCCCCAAATTCCTTTCTTGAGAGATGCTGATTGTGACAGTATTTAGATAGAGCTCCAACTAGGAATGGTTGCTTTTAGATTTCGTTTCGGATAGAGCTTCGGCTAGGGAAGGCTATTTTTGGGTTTGGATTTGGACAGAGCTTTGGCTAAGGAAGGCTATTTTCGGGTTTGGGATGAGGTGGCATTCTTGCAAAGCTTCGGCTAGGGAAGGCTATTTCTAGATTTAAGATGAGGTGGCACTTCAACAGAGCTTCCACTAGGGATAGGCTAAGGGATGGCTAGGCTGTGGTGGCACTTCGGTAGAGCTTTTGCTGGGAATGACTATTTCTAGAAAGATCTAGGGACACTCGGACAGAGGTTCGGCTAGGAACGACTATTTCTGAAAAGAAACGGGCTGACCTAAAAATGGATCAAAAAACTCCAAAGTCTCGAAGAATACTTTGAAGATCCGAATAGATTTTTAGATCTTAACAAAGACCTCTTCACAGACCCAAAGAACCTCAAAAAGGGGGGGTCCTATCTTATTTGTCACACCCCACTCCCAGTAGACCTAACTTACCTTTAGGAATACTGACGGTGTGAGTAAGACATGTACCTATCTTACAAACTTACAAGAATCTCTGATAGCAGTACCTTAACATTTTCACAATCTCACAACACAAATCAGTATAAGCAGCGGAATCAGAGTATAGTAGCAGAATTTATAAATAAATTGGAGAAACATCTAATGGCAATATAATAGTAATAACTGAGTTATTCTGTTACATTCACCCATGACATATACTATAACCTCAAGAAAATATACAATCTACAACTATATCCAAAAGTATCACAATATGATGTACAATCTCACGGTGCGGCGTAAGCACAGTGGTCGCAAGCACAGTCCTAATCATACTCTTTTGCTTCTGACATCAACCAGTCGCTCACACCATACTCCGACCCAGAAGATACTGAATCACCCACCATCGGCACCATTGTACCTGCATCATCATCTAAAAAGGGGTGTATACGTGGGGTGAGCTTTCCAACTCGCTCAGTGAGGGGCGGGGTCAAGCATATCCAAGCAAGTCAATAGCAGTAATATTTATGATGCACGATTGTAGAAAATAAATGCATAGTCTATGTTGCTCGTGATTCAATTCATTTATTTATTGTCCACCTAACAATAAAAATAAGTCTGCTAATTGCTATTACGGCACATTAGGCTGTATCCCTCATCCTGAAAATGACATTAACTACGTAGTGATACAAACCCTAGCCATGATTAGAAGCCTATCGGTCACCATATGCATCTATGAGTCACCCAGCAAACCCTTGATAATCCCCTCCTAGCAGTCATAGCACCAGTAACACATCAGCCACACCGGATAGGTTTCCACCTCTGGCAACAATCACATTGTACCATGGGAGTGGCACATCGGGAAGGCTCATCAAACATACCACAATGGGTTATCCAACACCTCAACCCCTATTGGCAAGGGTACGTAGCATTGGGAGTGATACCTAACCACATATATACTACATGCCTTCATAACAATACAATTAGTATAGATTACATGATACCGGAAAGACCTCGGCCACAAAGTGTAACCCATCTCCAGATACAGTCCCAGGTACACGATACCAGAGAGACCTTGGCCACAAAGTGAAACCTGAGACCATTTACCTAATCTAGTATGCAAATAGAAGTTGAGTATGGACTATACAACACTAGCAAGACCTCGACCATGAAGCATATCCATTTTCAAATGCAGTCCCGAGGTATATGATACCAGTGAGACCTTGGCCACAAAGTGTAACCTATGACTACAACTAACTCTAATGCACATAATCAATGCATGAATGCAACATACATGTGGTAATCATGGCACCGGTACCACCTCAATCACATTGGATTCTATCTCACGCAGACACACACATCCAGCACACGGCGATCACGGGACTAGTACCACCTCGGCCACACCAGATCCCATCATACATTTCCATTCAATTCATATCAAAATCATAAAATGACAATGTAGCATATCATAATCATATTTGAATAATTACAATTGAACATATAATTCTAAGCATGCGAGTAATTTAATAAATAATAAACATTCCAAAAATAAACACAGTCCATCCCTCACCTTGTTGATCTTTGTTTGGTTTAGGGTTCAAGTAAGACCACCAATCAATCAAATCAATTTTGACTGTGGGGCACATACACATCACTATCCTAGGCACAAATGGAATCATACATCAGTACGCATCAGAAACATTGGGAGGGACCCACATAAGTCACCCCCCAAAATGTACAGACACTATCCCTAAGTGACAGTACTGTCACCAGAAACAATCATTGGAAACAGGGCATTTCCACCAGAAATATCAGACCTGTTTCCAGTGGAGGTGACAAAGAGCACATAAGGCTCCAAGTCCACTAGAAATATGCCACCGAAAACAAACCCAATGGATCCGGTGGACTGTTTTTGGTGGAGGTACAGGGTAGTCCAATAATTTGGGGCTTTCCAACTCGGGTATGATTATCGGGATTTTTTTCATGGAGTTTATAAGAGATGTCCCTAGCATCATTCTAAGCCAAGAAAATTCCATTTCCACTGAGCCGTTTGGGAGATACATCGATCGAACAATAGAAACCCTAGTTGGTCTTTTGGCATTACATGTTGTCGGAGCTCATCGGGCTTGGTTCGAGCTCAGCAATAACACCAAGAACAACCCTAACATGGTGTGTACACCAAGATTATATCCATACCTAGATTTTCTTAGGTCAAAATGAAGAGAGAGAGTGGCATGGGAGGTTGTACTGACCTCCCGCAGCGATTCCGGCAACAAGGCGGTAGCCAGCACCAAGGTAGGCCTCTAACCTTCGCTTTCTTCCTCTTCTTCTTCCTTCCTCTCATTTCTCTCCTCTCCTATGTTGGGCACAAGTGAAATGAGGAAATGAATCCTCATTTCCCAACTTATAACTTAAGTTGGGCCTTAGGGTCCATTTGGTTTGGACCTCTTTTGAACCAATTGGTTTAAAATGAGTTTCAGGGCACGAGGACCCGCACATTTAGGTCCATAAGGTGTTCACATCAAGAGGAAGGTGTGGAGGATGATTTGGGATCATCCGGTACCATTTACGATGCGAGTGGTGGGACCCATAAGCATCGAAACCTCAACAGCAGCCTATAGACCCACCAAAAATAGGCACTGGATTCATGCCTAGGCTACTTCCGATGGTTTATTTCTGGTGGCCAAGATAGCTTATTATCTTGACAGCTTACTATCCCATGGTTGGCCTCGCACAGGTGGCTGCCTCGGACATGCTCAAGGCCTTTCAGAAATTATGATGCATACCGAAAATCAAGCATGGGGAGTCGGGTTACTTATCATTTGGGATCGGGAGGTATGAATCCCCTCTAGTTAGATAGGCATGCAATACATGAACATGTGTGGTCATCTCTACTCCTTCAGTAATGCACAACCATGAGCCAAAACCCGATCGTACTTATGATCTCTGACCCAAGGCTTGACAAAACAGTTCAAATTAGACCAGATTAGGGCACAGGTATAACATTAGGAACGCTAAAGAATGCTCAAGAAAAATCAAGAGCACTCCAGAAAACTCAAGGAAGGTGGCTCATGAACATACTACTTTTTGCTAAAAACTAGATCTAACTAAGAAATTGGATTGAAGATCTTCAAGATCCCAAAGAACACTTCGAAGATCTGAATGAGATTTCGGATCTTGACGAAGATCGCTTTGAAGATTAGAAGAAAATTAAGAGGGGGAGGGGAGGAAAATCTCACTATGAAAGAGTGAAGGGGGATTCTAGTGTCCTTGGCCTATTTTTTCAAAGGGAGGGGGGTATTTATAGTTTTTTTCAGCAAAACCAGAGAGGGGTAATCCCTTTATCCAGTGGACAGAAGGGGGCTCTTGCCTAAAGTGAGGAGATAGGATTTTTGTCCAATGGGTAAAGGGGGAAGTTGAAGGCAAAAATGGGAGGAGAGAGAAATTTTAGCTGAAAGAAGGCAATTTTTGAAAAAAATGAAATTCTAGCTGAAAAAGGTAATTTTTGGAAAAATGGGAGGAGAGTGAAATTCTAGAGAAAAAAAGTTGATTTTCAAAAAAAAGGGAGGAGAGAAATTTTAGCTGAAAAAAGGTAATTTTTGGAATAACTGGAGGAGAGAGAAATTTTAGGGTAGGTGATGTCACAGGTGCACGATGGATGATGCACTAGTAATAGCTGAGGTGGTGCGGGAATGGGCAGCCAGTGTGTGCATGCATGGGTGTGCAGGTCATGTGCACAGTGTGTGCAGGTCAGGCTGGCATGGGTGTGCGGGCAATATGGGCATGGTGTAGGCAAGTTGTGCACGGCATGCAACAAGGGCACGCATAGTGTGTGGCGGGGGCACTCATACAGTGCGGTGGGGGTGCACATGTTATCAGGAGGGGTCATGCATACGGTGCAATGGTGGAGTGCAGGCTGGCAGCTGGTGGGGGCAGGCTGGCTGTGGGGGCTCGCAGACAATGTGGTGGGGGCGTGCAGCATGTGACAGGGGTATGCAAGCCTGACTGGGATAGCTAGCTTGGCTGGATTGGTTGGTTGGCTGGCTGGCTAGCTGCCTTGGTTGGCTGGCTTAGCTGGCTGGGCTGGTTGGCTGGCTAGTCGGTGTGCGCGACATGCTTGTGGAAAAAAATGTGATTTTCTAGGGAAGATTGTAGGCAATCCAACGGTCCAATTTTGGTGTACCATATATCATCAGAATCATATTTCCAAGCACTATCCATTTGTATGGTCATCTTGACCGGATTCCTTCGTATATAAAAAAGCCAAAATTAGACCCCCTCTCTCCCGGGTGGGGATTCTTAGGGTTTTGGGTAGGGGAATGTTTCCATCAACATCTCTGTTGGTCAGAAGCTGGAAGTCACGTCCAAGATCCATATTTCATCATAGCTAGAGGAGGGTGACAAAATTGGGTGCCTACACTTATACACCTGGGACAACTGCAAACGGGCTGGTTCTGCATCTCGGTTCAATTCTGATCCATTAATCTTTTTCTGGCCCGAAAAGAATAATCACTTGTACAGGTGACCAAACTGATGCGTACTTTAATGCAACACATCCATCTTGGTCATAATTTCATCTTCTTTAAGTGTAAAATTGGAGATATAATGCTTGATTGTCCTTAAGGTCTTTAAAATACAAAACATGCAAAAGAGAGTAAAACCCAAGGTAGCTCCATTCTAAATATGTAAAATGCATGCTTTTATACCCTAGATTTCACACATAAATGTACTCATCAACGGTGCATCCCTCGGGCTAAGTAAAGATACCTACTTGTGGGCCTTTCTCTAGCTTTATTCCCCTTTTATTTTTTTTTATTTTCTTTCAGTCCTTTTCTTTTACTTTTTATTTATGTGGTTTGAGTATTTAAATTCCTAGATGACGAATGGCTAGGATTTTAATTTCAATTTCAATTCCAATTTCCCTAGTTGTGTTGGTTAGGACGGTTTTAGATACTTTTGTTTAGGGCGGTAGTGAGAAGTAAGAGCCCTCTGAGCGGGAGCACCTGCTTGTATTACAAATGGTTGTGAAGAAGTAGATGGCGACACTGACTATTGGACTGCGCCTACTGCATTGGTTTCAAGATTCTTTCCACGCCTAACTCTGGCATTCTTTCCTATATCTTGACTAGTTCCTAAATACAGTGCATCCCTTAGGATTCTGTTCTCAACATGTGTCTCGGTGGCTATCAATGCATCAAAATTCTATAGATGCTGATAGTGGAGAACACCATAGTATGGTTTGGATAGGTTTTCAATCAACATCTCCACCTGCTCAGCTTCAAAAGGTCAATTTTCCATCCTGGTGGCCTTGTCTCTAAACCTCATTAAGAAAGCAGTGAATCCTTCTATAGGCAAGGTCTCAAGTTCTCGACACATCACATCTGCTTCAGTGTTGTAAGAGTACTACTTGGTGAAGGCTTTCACCACTGTTGCCTAATTCTGTGTCTGTGTAGATTCCAACTATGTGAGCCACCTTAGTGCTATGAATGTTTGACCCATCTGATTATCAGCCAGTTGTCATGACTTGGCAATGTTGAGAAAGACCTTCAAATGAGCCTTAGGGTCCCCTGATCCGTCAAATCTATCAGTTTGTATTTGAGATTTAAAATTAATTGCAAGCGTATGGATCATCGTAGCTACGGGTCAAACACAAAGAGGCAGCCACTTTATTTTTAGCTTCTTCTAGTAATGTGAAAGGGTACTTATTGTTGATTTTGGTCTACTTCTAACTACCGTTCCAAAACACATGCATCTAAAATAACATTCCAACCAACACAACTAGGGAAATTGAAATTGCAATTGAAATTAAAAACCTAAACATTCACATCTAACCCTAACCATTCATCATCTAAGAATTTGAATACTCAAAGTAGATAAATAAAAAGCAGTAAAGTAAAAGAAAAGAAAAAGGCTTAAATAAAACAAATAAAATAAAAGGGGAATAAAGCTAGAGAGAGGCACACAAGTAGGTATCTCTATTTAACCTGAGGGATACACCATAAATAACACGAGCTTCCCTACTTGACCAGATATTACTCTTACAAGGGCTTTTTTACTTAGCTTTAGGGAAAGTGAGGCAATAAAAATAATAAAAGTAAAAGGATGGTTCCATGGCTAGAGAGAGGCAAAGCCAAAACATCATCTAGCTAAGGACCTTGGGGGAAAGGGAAAGCAATAAAGTAAAAATGAAAATTAAAATCCTAAATTAAGAATGATGGGTAGCAAGAAGAGGGAATGAGAAGGGGGATGAGAAGACTAATATAGAAGCCTACCTACCTGAACTTCAATCCTTAAATTAAAACTTTCTTGATTTGAAATACTACCAGCCCTACAAACTAGATTTGGAATAAACCAAATCTGAAATTGCTAGGACTGGAGAAAACAAATCTTAAAGTGAAACTTGTACTTGAACAGAGATGTTCCAAAGCTTGGTTCTTGTCACCTAGATCTAAGCCTTAAACTAGAGAATTAAAATTATTACAACTTGAATAACTTGAATAGTATAAACAATAAAAGTAAAAGACATTGCATTAATTAAATAAAACCAATTGCAAAAGTGTTTAAAGTAAAACAAAGAAGACTAGAACTAGAGAAAGAGAGCACAACTAAAACTAGATAAGAGAAGAAGTGAAGGATGCACAATTAAATTGGAGAAAAAGAGGACAAGAGAAGGGGATGCCCTCTCTTGGCTTGGATGGTAATATGCGATAGGAGAGAGAAGAGAAAAAAGAGAGAAAGTAGGGGAGAAAAGGAGAATGTCCAAGTAGATCTTCTATTGTGATTGTGTGTGATGAGGTGGAGGGTAGGAGAGGAGAAAAAAGGAGAGAAAATAGGGGAGAAAAGGAAAGAAACGACTTGGTTGGTGGGTTTCCAATTTGGTCTAAATTGTGAGATATTGTGAGATAAAATAGGAAAGATTCTTATTTCTCTCATTTTTTTCTTTTTTTCTCTTTCTTCTTCAAACTTGCGCACCTCCTCTCTTGGATAATTTTTCTGATTTGGACAATCTTCTAATTGATGTGGAAATTCCATCCATGCCCTTTTGTCCTTTAAGTGGAATGTAGGAGAGAAACAATCTTCAACAAAATCTCTAAAAAGATAGGAGATCTTCAATGCCCAAGGAGAGAAAGAGTGTAAAATGTCCAAGGGGAGGAAAGAGAGTATAGGACCCAAGTGTGTGGGTCCCTCCATATTTAATGGAATTTGGACTATTTCTTGTACCCCTGGGACAACTGCAGATCGGCTGGGCCTGCATCTCAGTTATGTTCTGGTCCATTATTCTTTTTCTAGCTCAAAAAGAATAATCACTTGTACGGGTGTCAAAACGAATGTGTACTTTTAATATGACATGTCCATCTTGCTCATAATTTTTTCTTTTTTGCAGTCATGAAAAGAAACAGGATCTTTTTACGTGTAAAATTGGAGATATAATGCCCGATACTCCCGAAGGCCTTTAAATACCAAACCTGCAAAAAGAAAGATAAACCCAAGGTAGCTCTATTCTAAATATGTAAAAATTCATGCTTTATAACCTAAGATTTCACACATAAATGTGTTCATCAGTTTTCCGTTTGAATATCTCTAGCATCCTTGCCCCAAAAAAGAAGCTTATCTCATAAGAATCCACTACTTGACCTTCTGGACCCTTTCCTGCTTGGATCATGTTCTCCAACTTCTCTAACTGCTCTCTGATTTTTCTTTCTCTCTCCATCTTCAGAGGTTCCATCTAGAAATGTGTTGCAAACTCTTCTTCCTCATCCTCAATCACAACCCTTGGTGGGGGAACTCGAGAATAAGCTCCTCATTGACCAATTAGACAGGTTGGTTTCGGTTCTCCTGAGTCAACTCTAGAGGAAGTTCCACGATGACCCATGGGCTTATTTTGTTCCTGTTCTCATGTGATCAGAGTCAGGTCAGCCTTGGGATCAATCCTGCGAGGGTTTCATGATTGGTGCAATACTTGAGCTAATCCATTCATTTCTACTTGTAATGTTTCTATTGGACAGATCCATGCTTGCTTGGGTGATTCATTATCACGTGGATCCATGTGAACTGGACTATAATTACTTAGAAGGAGATAGTCTTGGAAAGACGATGGAGGTGACACTAACATGTCCAGACGGACCATGGAGAATACTTGAGGTGTGGAATTGTGCCTGAACCAAAAGTGGTTTATTTTAGGATTCTTGCATTGCCACCCCTTTATTCATTCATTCACTCATTTATTAACCAATAATTCATCCAAAATTAGTCTACTTAATGATGTCCCTAGTCCACTCAATTCCATAAGTGGGAGATACACACAAATGGCTTGAACGAAATATTCCTATAAGGCATTCTCTGTCAAAAAAGTCATGCTTTCCTTAATCTTACCCCACTAGGTGACCTTCCTCCTAGTTTCCTCGGGTCTTTGGATAATTTGGCATTTTGCGTAACTTTGACGGGAATCACCCTAGAGTCACGTATACCAAATCATCCATATATCGTTCCTAAGGAGGAAGAACACTTTTTTATCTGAAACCCACTTAGGAGAGCATTTTCTTATGACCATAATGCATTATAGGAAGATTCCTTTTCAAGACCTCAAACAAGTTTTACATGTTAGCTTGTGGCATTCATAGTATTCTCCATTTATTATCTACATGATGCAAGTATGCAGTGGATGCAAAATAGGACCGACAAGGCTTCCTTGATAGGATCTATATACTCAAGGTACGTGATCATTTTGATATACCCAAAGGTACGAGATCAAGGGGGTAGCATCTGAGATTAAGCAACTGGCCATGGGGATGGTGGAACCGTGAGTGATTGTGTGCATAAGTGTAATGTGAGGTTACTATCATCCGATCTCAGAATGTCATAAAGTGCACCGACCTCCCCGAGGGTACTGGCACAATTACAAACATCCTCGCCATTTAATAATACCCCACATTCTTGTACATGAAGTGGCTATCATTTGCTCTTAGAGTACTCTTCATGACATGCACTAACCTCCCCGAGGGTGCAGGCATAAGAGGGAGTCCCTTGCCAAATGATTTCACTTCAAGTAAGATACATGATGTTTACAAACATGGGGTTAACCAAACATGTTTTCAAGTAGATGTGGTGGAAAATATTCTTGAATTTAAAGGTAGCATCTAGTTTTGGAAGCTTAACAATTTCCCAATAGAGTCACCATTGTGAGGGTAGCGGCTACAAGGGATCTCCTCTTCTTTTAGCCCTCTCCTCTCTCTCTCTCTTCTTCTTTGCTTTCTCTTCCATGCTTGTGTGCCCCTATGGGACCCACACCACCATATCACTGCTCAAAAATACATGGGGGCCTATTTCGCAGGGCTCTACTCTCTCTCTCTCTCTCTCTCTCTCTCTCTCTCTCTCTCTCTCTCTCAAGGAGTGTGATTCGAAGGTACATCCTCCTTGGGTCGGTGATGGTCCAATGGGGGACTGGGATCATGCAAAAGGGTTTGGAGTCATCACCTAGGGTTATGGGCCTAGGACCCTAGGTGGGCCTAATTCCTAAGAAATGGCCCAAAAATTAGTCTGGTCTAGAGATTAGGGAACGTGTCAAGTTGTAGAATTGGGAAGGTGTTAGGCACCCAATCTACCTGGTTTGATGGGTCTTCCTATTAGATGCTTGAAGAACGAACATTTTTCATAATTATTCTATACCGCATGCATGCTTAAATTAGGACACATATATACACTGATAAAAGAAATAACTACATATGTACACTAAAACGAGGACAATAAAGAGTCTACATTGTATTAATTCAAGTGAGAGATTATACATAAGCATAACCCCTGTTTTGAATTCAGGGGAAGGTGGTCTTGACCTCCAACTTCCTATCTTGAGAGATGTTGACTATAGTGATCTTGGATATTTGGATAGAGGTTTGGCTAGGGTAGAGTAATTTCCGAGTGGGTAGTTTGGTAGAACTTTGATAGAGCTTCGTTTAGGGAAGGCTACTTTCGGGTTTGGGTTTCAGCAAAGCTTTGGCTAGGGAAGGCTGCTTCTAGAATTTGGATTTTGATAGGGCTTCAGCTAGGGAAGGCAACTTCTGGGATTTGGATCTAGGAAAAGCTTCGGCTAGGGAAGGCTACTTCTGGGATTTGGATTTAGGCAGTACTCCGGCAGGGCTTTAGTGAGGGGAGGCTTGGGAAGGACTAGGTAAGTCAAGGGATGGGCTTAGGAGGGAGCCGCACTTGGTAAGAGAGGGGCTAGGGGTGGCTAACGAACACATTTATGTGTGAAATCTAGGTTAGTAATGCATGCATTTTACATATTTAGAATGGAGCTACCTTGAGTTTTACTCTCTTTTTGCAGGTTTTATATTTTCAAGGCCTTAAGGACTATCAGGTGCCATATCTCCTATTTTACATATAAAGAGGTCCCGTTTCTTTTCATGGTTGCAAAGAGGATGAAATTCTGAGCAAGATGGACATGTTGCATTAAAATTATATATTTGTTTGGTCATTCGTACAAGTGATTATTCTTTTTGGGCCAAAAGAAGAATAATGGATAAGAACTAAACTGAGATGCGGAACCAGCCCATTTGTAGCTATCCCAGGTGTACAATGAATATGCCAAATGCCAACAAGGATCGATGGACCCCCCTTGAGTGATTGAAGGTTCTTTTTTAGTAACAACAACTAACTAGCATAGTTGGTGAGTTGTGGTGTGCAAGAATACCTTGCTCATGAGGATGTCTCAAGTTCAAACCTCTTGGCTACCATTTTTTCGAGATTTTTTTTGCCAATTTTGATTCCACCCAATTAGGAAACCCTTGAACGTCCTCCTCTCTCTCCTATTCCCTATAAAAGGGAGTCGACCAAACCCTAAACGGTTCTCCCTCTCTTGCTCTTTTTTTCTCTAATTTTTAGTTGTGCTCTCTTTCTAGTTCTAGCTCTAGTTCTTCTTAGTTTTTCTTACTTTAAACACTTTTTTTATTGTTTTTTATTTAATGAAGGAAATATATATATATATATATATTTATGGTTCATGTTATTCAAGTTATTCAAAGGTGCAATAATTTTAATTTCTAGTTCTAGGCTTAGTTCTAGGTGACAAGAACAAGCTATGGAGCATGTCTTTCAAGTTCAGTTTTTCTCTTCTAGATTTGTCTTCTCTAGTATTAGCAATTTCAAAATTGGTTTATTTTAGATATGGTTTTTAGTACTGGTAGTATTTCAAATCTCAATCTCATTTTCAAGTTCAAGTATTGAAGTTCAGGTAGGTAGGTTTCTCATAAGTCTTCTCTCCCTCCTTTCATTCCCTCTACTTGCTACCCATTCATTTCTAATTTAGGATTTAAATTTTTGTTTTTACTTTGATGCTTTCCCTTTCCCCCAAGGTCCTTGGCTAGATGCATGTGTTGGCTTTGCCCATCTCTAGCTATAGAACTATCCTTTTACTTTGATTGTTGATATTGCATCCCTTCTCCTAAAGTCAAGTAGAAAATCTCTTGTAAGAGTACTCTTTGGTCAAGTAAGGAAGCTTGTATTATTTATGGTGCATCCCTCGGGCTAAGTAGAGATACCTACTTATATGTCTTTCTCTAGTTTTTTTCCCTTTTTATGTTATTTATTTACTTTTCAGCACTTTTACTTTTCGTTATTTACGTTTAAATTGTGTGGTTTGAGTATTTAAATTCCTCGATGATGAATGGTTAGGGTTAGATGTGAATGATTAGGTCGTTCAATTTTTATTGCAATTTTAATTCCAATTTCCCTAGATGTATTGGTTAGGATGCTTTTAGATGCATTTGTGTTAGGATGGTAGTTAGAAGTAGATCACCATAATCAATCGTTAAACTTTCACATTACTAAAAGAAGTTTAAAATAAAGTGGTTGCTCTCTTTGTGTTCAACCCATTAGCTACATTGATCCGTATGCTTACGGTTACTTTTAAAATTCAAATAAGTTTTTGGCGCCATTACTGGGGAGACAGTTCCATATTATTTTTCACTTTCTTTTGGTAAATCGGAGTGCTTTGTTTGCTTTATTTTCTTTTCTCTTTTTCTTTTATTGAATTCCTGAGAAAAACAACTTACCATAATAGTTGTATAGGTGGAGGTCGCTAAGCCTCATAGTATGATAAAGACAGGTTTAGCCCTATAACAGTACCTCAGGAATTGAATTGAGCAACCCTAGATCCCTACCGGTAAGCTCCCAAAAATCCAAAAAGATTAAAAATGAAAAAAAAAAGTTGCATTCTTTTGTGCTTGTCTTCTTCTAATTGTGGGTAGTTTTCTGTTGCACCAGTGCTAGGTGGGTACATAGTACTAAGAATCGGTTAGAAAGAAGAAATCCAACAGGTACTAACCCTATACCTATACTCTCATCAATACCTTTCAATATGGGAGACCAACAGCAAAACCCTTCACCTAAATCTCTGAAAGATAGGTTATACCCAGCTAGAGCAGCCCAATCTTCCTATATAGTTCTACCATAAGCCTAGGGCAATAATTTTGAGCTCAAATCTCAATACATTACTATGTTGCCCTACTTCCATGGGCTGACCTCAGAGGATGCATACCTATTTCTAAGGGAATTTGAAGAGGTATGTGTTCTAATTATGATCCAAGAGCATTCTGATGAAGTTGTTAAGCTTAGATTCATCACTTTTGTATTGAAAGATCAAGCTAAGAAGTGGTTGTATAGGTTATCCAGAAATTCCATAACCACATGGAAAAAATTCACAGTTGTTTTCCTCAAAAAAAAATTTTCCAAATCACAAGACCAATAAGCTTAGAAGTGATATCCTTTAGTTTAGGCAAAAGCCTAGTGAGTCATTTTCCAAACTTATAAAGAGATTCAAGGATCTACTCTAAGAATACCCTCACCATGGCATAGACTTATGGCATTTATGTCAAATAATTTATGAGGGTATTGATTACCCAACTAAGCAAATGATTGAGTTTATGTGCCCTGAGAGATTCACAGCCTTTACAGATGAAGGAAAGGCATGGGAATTCTTACTTAACATAGCTGACAAAATCTGTGAGTGGGAATCAACTGAAGAGAGTGAAAGAACCATAGGAGGGAAAGGATTGAAAAGGGATAGTAGCCAAGGAAGCCCACTTGGATAGCCTAATCAAAAGGATTGAAGCTATTGTTCCTAGAGAGCCAGAATCAGTTAATATGGTTAAGATGTGCAATTGGTGCTAGTCCCTTAGACATGTTATGGTAGAATGCCCTAACACCTCTGGGGGCACTTCCAATGATAGTGTTAATGCCTTATATCAGAATAACTCATATAGTAACACTTACAATCCAGGGTGGAGAAATCACTCAAATTTCTCTTGGAACCAGGGTAACCAAGTAGGGCCTTCCAATTCTATAGTCAAGGTCAACCTAGATCCCAAAGGCCTCCCTTTGCACAACAATCTTTTGCCCCAACAACTTTTCCTAGGCCAAATGTAGGACCTCGGGCTAATTTCCCTAGGCCCCCTCTCCTAAAATCTTATCAACAACCCCCTAGGTTTACCAAGACTGAAAAGGCAAGTAGAGTAAGTGATTTGAAAAAGGATATGGCCTTGCTCATGACAAGCCATCAAAATTTATGAGAACTCACCCAAGTTGTCTCAATTTTGAGTGAGAGAGAGAAGAGAACTTTGCCCAGTCAACCAGAGCCTAACCCTAGGCATCATCAGCTTGTTAGTTCATAAGCACCAACGAATGCGCCACTGACTGTAGTACAAGCTCAGACCCAACAAGGGCCCTCCAACCAATGTAATGTTATTTATGCCCTTAGCAGTGATAGATAGTACCAATAGAGTGTTCCTAAATCTTTCCCATCCATTACTCCTGTTAACTCTCCTTCAGTTGAGGACACAAGTGTGCCTCTTGTTCCAGGTTCATGTGATAAACCTAAAGATTCTTCTGAAACTAAAGATGATTTGGTTGAGGAAACCAAACATGATTTTTTTTAAAAGAGCAAATCCCTAACAGTCCTCATATTCCCCCTATCCCCTTTCCTAATCGCTTTGTAAACAAAAAAAATACTGCTTTTGTGGATAAAATTTTAGACGTCTTCAAAAAGGTAGAAGTGAACATCCCTCTTTTGGATGCCATATCCCGTATCCCCGACTATGCAAAGGTTCTGAAAGATTTTTGTACTCATAAACGTATCACTAGTTTTTCTAAAAAGGCGTTCTTGGCAGGTAACATTAGTTCTATAATTACTCAGCCTATAGTCACCAAGTATAAGGATCTGGGGATCCCTACCATAGCTTGTGTCAAAGGCAACACCTACATTGAGCGTGCCTTACTTGACCTTGGTGCAAGTGTGAATCTTTTGCCTTACCATGTGTACAAACAACTAGGATTGAGATAATTGAAAGCCATTAGAACTACTCTTTAGTTGGCAGATAGGTCTGTTAAGATTCCTAAAGGGATAGTTAAGGATGTCTTACTTAAGGTGCGGGAATTCATTTTCCTAATTGATTTCATTGTGTTAGATACCAAGCCCTTCTCAACCAAGGATGAGATCCCAATAATTCTAGGAAGACCATTCCTAGCTACCAAAAATGCATTAATCAATTGCCATAATGGTTTTCTAGGGTTATCTTTTGGAGAACAAACTGTTGAGTTTAACATGTTTAGGATAGGCAAGCAACCATATATGGAAGAAGAGATCAATACGCTTGATGGTTTTTTGGATTTTTTTGATAATTTAATTACCAACTTTGATATTGATTTTGATTTTGAATTCCAAGAGTGTATGGATGAGTTGGAAGATGATAGTGAAAATTTCTTTTCTGAAGTTTAGAGTCTTCACACACCTATGGAGCTCTTAGGCCCACTTTCCAATTCCATTCCCAAGCCTTCCATAGTTGAGCCCCTTAAGCTAGATCTTAAGAAGTTGTCATCTAATTTGAGGTATGCTTTCCTAGGGCCTGAGCAGACTCTTTTAGCAATAATTTCTTCAGATTTGTCTTCTAGCCAGGAAGAGGAATTACTTAAAAAGACAGTAAGGAAGCCCTAGGTTAGACCATAGCTAACATCAAGAGTATAAGCCCCTCTATTTTACAATATCATATACATCTTATGGAGGATTCCAAACCATCCATGTCACCCCAAAGAAGAGCTAATCCAGTGATGATGGAAGCCATTAAGAAAGAGATCCTAAAGTGCTTGGATCATGATAGCCAATGTGTAAGCCCAGTTCACATAGTGCCCAAGAAGTCTGGTGTTACTATAGTTCCCAATGCCAATAATGAACTAATTCCATCCTGTGCCTAATCAGTGTGGATAATGTGTATAGACTACAAGAAACTTAATGCGGTAACCAAGAAGGATCACTTTCCATTGCCATTCATTGACCAGATGTTAGAGAGGTTAGTTGGATATGAATACAATTGTTTTCTTAATGGATATTCCGGCTATAACCAGATCCTAATTGCTTTAGAGGACTAATATAATTGCCCATATGAAACATTTGCTTGCAGGCGCATACCCTTTGGGCTTTGCAATGCCCCTACTACGTTCCAATGATGCATGATGAGTATATTTTCTAAAATGGTCAAAACATTCTTAGAAGAATTTGTGGATGACTTTTCAATTCATCGAAATTCTTATTCTAAGTGTCTTCACCATCTTTCCCTAGTTTGAAAAGGTGCATATCTAAGAATTTGGTTTTGAATTGGAAAAATCACATTTAAAGGTTAAATCTGCTATTATTTTAGGCCATATAATATCCAAGGAGGGAATTAAGATAGGTAGAGCTAAAGTGGATTTAATTGATAATTTACCACCTCCTCAATCTGTTAAGGATGTCCGGACTTTTCTAGGGCATGCTAGCTTCTACAGAAGGTTTATTAAAAACTTTAGTTAGTTAGCCGACCTCTCACTTCACTAGTTGCCAAATATATAACTTTTAAGATTTCTAAAGAGTGCCTAGAATCCTTCAAGCAACTTAAGAAGGAGTTAAGCAATACACCCATTGTTCAACCACTTGTTTAGACTGAACCTTTTGAACTGATGTGTAATGCTTTAGATTTTATCATAGGAGCGGTTTTAGGTCAAAGGATTAATAAGTTGCCCATTGTCATTTACTATGCTAGTAGGACCCTAAATGATGCACAACTCAACTATGAAACCACTGAAAAAGAATTTTTAGCTGTTGTGTTTACGCTAGAAAATTTTTGGTCTTACTTAGTTGGATACACTGATCATTCCGCTCTTAAATACCTAGTTTAGAAGAAGGATGTAAAGCCCGTCTCATTAGGTGGGTTTTGATTTTGAAAGACTTTGATTTGGAAATTAGGTATAAGAAATGAGTTGAAAACCTAGTTGCAGACCATTTATCCAAGTTTCCCAATTCTTTGACCATCGATTCTCCAATCAACGAGAATTTTTCAGATGAATAGTTATTTACAATGTCTAGGGAACCATGGTTTGCTGACATTGTCAACTTTCTAGTTTCTTTTGTGACTCCAGATCACTGGTCCACCCAAGATAGGTATCGATTCCTTTCATAAGTTAAGCATTTCTTTTGGGACAAACCCTATCATTTCAAAGTTTATGACCAAATTATCAGACGTTGTGTGTCTAATCGTGAGCAGCACTCAATTTTATCTTTTTTCCATGATCATACATATGGTGGACACTTTGGACCTAAGAAGACTGCAGTAAAGGCTCTCTAATTAGGATTTTATTGGTCCACTCTTTTAAGAGATGCTTTTGATTTTTGCAAGGCTTGTCCCATGATTAGCACATTTATGTGTGAAATCTAGTGTAGTAAAACATGCATTTTACATATTTAGAATGGAGCAACCTTGGGTTTTACTCTCTTTTTGTAAGTTTTATATGTTCAAGGCCTCAAGGGCTATCGGGTGCTATATCTCTAATTTTATATGTAAAGATGTCCTATTTCTTTCCATGGTTAAGAAGAAGATGAAATTCTGAGCAAGATGGATGTGTTCAATTGCAAGTACATGTTCGTTTGGTCAACCGTACAAGTGATTATTCTTTTCGGGATAGAAAAAAATAATGGATCAGAACTGAGCCGAGATGCAAAACCAGCCCATCTGCAGTTGTCCCAAGGGTATAAGGAATATTTTAAATGCCGACAAGGATCGATGGACCACATCCTTAAGTGATTGAAGATTCATTTTTAATGACAACAAATACCTAGCATAGTTGGTGAGTTGTGGTGTGCGAAATCCCTTTCTTATTAGGAGGTTTCAAGTTTGAACCTCTTAGCTAACATTTTGTTGAGGTTTTTTTAGAAGATTTTCTCTCTCCTACTCATCACATAAAGGAGGTCAGCTAAGATGGTAGTACACAAGTTCGAAGAAGAGAGAGAGAAAATAAAGAGAAAAAAAATAGGAAAGAACAAAAAAAAAAGACAAGGGTATGGATGGAATTTCCCATTAAAATAGAATATTATCCAAATACAAACAAGAAAAATCGGCCAAAGGGGGTTTCTTGCGCAAGAAGAGAGAGAAAAATAGAAAAAAAGAGAAAAAATAGGAAAAAAAAAGGCAAGAAAAATCATGGGAGATCTCTCTCCACACGTTTTCTCTCTTCTCTCTCCTCCATCTCATCAACAAGATAAAAAAAAATCTCTTTTTTAGAAGCTAAAATCATTAGCTTCCCTCTCCCATTCTCTATATAATAGAATTAACACAAAGGGAGGAGGGACTTCATTCTTCTTCTAGGGTTTTTTCTTAGTTGCTTTATCTCTTTCTCTAGTTTTCTTTGTCTCTAGCTCTAGTTCTAGGTTTATGCTTTAAACACTTTGTAAGTTCTTTTTATTCAATTAATGTAAGCACTTTTGTTTTTAATTCAGTCTTTTATTTTTATTATTTAAACAATTGAAGTTGTAATTTTCAAGTTCAAGTTCTAGTTCTAGGCTTAGTTCTAGGTGACAAGAACAAGCTATGAAGCATGTCTTTCAGGTTCAATTTTTTTCTTCAGATTTGTTTTCTCTAGTACTAGAAATTTTAGATTTGGTTTATTCCAGATCTGATTTTTAGTACTGGTAGTATCTCAAATCAATCAAGTTTTCAGTTCAAAGGTTGAAGTTCAAGTAAGTAGGCTCCTTCAGTAGTCTTCTCTTCCCCCTCTCATTCCCTCTTCTAACTACCCTTTCTTTCTTAATTTAGGATTTTAATTTCAGTCGTTACATTATTCCTATTCCTTTCTCTCAAGGTTCATGGCTAGTGTATGTGTTGGCTTTGCCCCTCCTAGCCATTGAACCATCATTTTATTATTTTTATTTTAATTGTCTCCCTTTCCCTAAAGCCAAGTAGAGTAACCTTTGTAAGAGTGACTCTCTGGTCAAGTAGGGAAGCTCATATTATGATGCATCCCTTAGGCTAAGTATAGAAACCTACTTGTGAGTCTCTCTCTAGCTTTATCCCCTTTTTTTTTTTACTTTATTTCTATTTCAGCATTTTTTTCCTTCATTGCTTTTAATTGCATGGGGTGTTTATTTTCAGTTATTTATTTATTTAATTTTAATTACGTGGCTTATGTATTTAAATTCTTAGATGATGAATGGTTAGGAAGTTATTTTAGATACATATGTTTAGGATGGTAATTAGAATTAGATCACAATCATTAATCGGTTCAGTTTTGCATTATTAAAAGAAGCAAAAAAATAAAGTGTCTCTTGTCCCTGTGTTCGACCTGTAGCTACACTGATCCGTATGCTTGCGGTTACATTTTAAAATCTTAAACAAGTTTTTGGCGCCATTACCGGGAGACAGTTCCATGTTATCTTTCACTTTCTTTTGGTAAATCGGAGTGCTTTGTTTGCTTTGTTTTGTTTTTTCTTTTCTTTTATTGAATTCCTAAGAAGAACAACTAGTAATAATGGTTGTATCGGTGGAGGTCATCATGCCTCATAGTATAATAAAGACAGGTTTCGCCCTGTAGCAGTACCTCAGGAATTGACATGAGCAACCCCAAATCCCTGCCGGTAAGCTCCCAAAAAGCCAAAAAAAAGAAAAAAAATCAAAAAAATCATAAAAAAAAGGTTTTTCTATCAATTCTTTTGTGCTTGTCTTACTCTAGTTATGGGTAGTTTTCTATTGCATGAGTGTTAGGTGGGTACATAATACTAAGAATCGGTTAGAAAGAAGAGATCCAATAAGTAGTAACCCTATACGTTTGCTCTCTTTAAAACCTTTTAATATGGGAGACCAACATCAAAACCCTTCACCTAAATCTCTGAAAGATAGGTTCTACCCTGCTAAAATAGCCCAACCTTCCTGCATAGTTCTACCACAAGCCAAGGGCAATAATTTTGAACTCAAATCTCAATACATTACTATGTTACCCTACTTCCATGGGTTGGCCTTTGAGGATGCATACCTATTTCTAATGGAATTTGAAGAGGTATGTGTTCTAATTAAGATTAATAACTTTCTGATGAGGTTGTTTAGCTTAGGTTTATCACTTTTACATTAAAAGACCAAGCTAAGAAGTGGTTGTATGGGTTGCCCACAAATTTCATGACCTCATAGGAACAATTCACAATTGTCTTCCTTAAGAAGTTTTTCCCAACTCACAAGACCAATAAGCTTAGAAGTGATATCCTTCGGTTTAGGCAAAAGCCTGGTGAGTCCTTTTTCAAACTTATGGAGAGGTTGAAGGATCTACTCCAAGAATGCCCTCACCACAGCCTAAACTTATGGCATTTATGTCAAATAATTTATGAGGGTATTGATTACCCAACTAAACAAATGATAGAGTCTATGTACCTTGAGGGATTCACATCCTTTATAGATTAAGGAAAGGCATGAGAATTCTTACTTGACTTAGCTGACAAAACCCGTGAGTGGAAATCAATCCAAGAGAATGAAAGAACCATAGTATGGAAATGATATTTTATGCATGAGATAGTAGCTAAGGAAGCCCATTTGGATAGCCTAATCAAGAGGATTCAAGCTATTGTTCTTAGAAAGCTATCATCAGTCAATTTGGTTAAGATTTATGCTTGGTGCAAGTCCCCTGGACATGTCATAGAAGAATGCCCCAACACCTCTGGGGGCACTATTAATGATAGTGTGAATGCCTTATTCCAGAATAATCCATATAACCTACAATTCAGGATGGAGAAATCACCCAAATTTCTATTGGAATCAGGGCAACCAAGTAGGGCCTTCCAATTTTCAAAATCAAAGTTAACCTGGAACCCAAAGGCCTCCTTTTGCACAATAATCTTTTTCCCAAAACACTTTTCTAGGTGAAATGTAAGACCTCAGGCTAGTTTTCCTAGGGCCTCTCTCTTATCATCTTATCAGCAACCCACTGGATTTACTAACCCTGGAGAGGCATGTAGAATAAGTGACTTGAAAAAAAATATGGCCCTCCTCATGACAAGCCATCAAAATCTTATGAGAGAACTCACCCAAGTTATCTCAATTATGCGTGAAAGGGAGAAAAGAACTTTACCCAGTCAACCAGAGCCTAACCCTAGGCATCATCAACCTGGTAGTTCATAAGCACCAACTAATGAACCACTAAATATAGTACAAGGTCAGACCCAACATGAGCCTTCTAACCAATGTAATATTGTTTATACCCTTAGGAGTGGTAGAGAGTACCAACAGAGGGTTCCTAAATCTTCACCATCTATTACTCCTGTTAACTCTCCTTCAGTTGAGGATACAAGTGTGCCTCTTGCTCCAGGTTCGTCTGATGGACCTAAAGATTCTTTTAAAATTAAAGATGATGTGGTTGAGGAAACAAAAAATGATTATTCTAAAAAAGGGCAAATCCCTAACAGTCTTTATGTTCCTCCTGTCCCATTTCCTAATCACTTGGTAAAGAAAAAGAAGATTGCTTCCATAGATAAAATTTTAGAAGTCTCCAAAAATGTAGAAGTGAACATCCCTCTTTTGGATGCCATATCCTAGATCCCCGCCATACAAAGGTATTGAAAGATTTGTATACTCACAAATGTATCACTGGTGTGTCCAAAAAAGCGTTCTTGGCAGGTAACATTAGTTCCATAATTACTCAGCCAATAGCAGCCAAGTATAAGGATCCAGGGAGCCCTACCATATCTTGTGTCATAGGCAATACCTACATTGGGCATGCCTTACTTGACCTTGGCGCAAGTGTGAATCTTTTACCTTACATGTGTACAAGCAACTAGGATTGGGAGAATTAAAAGCCACCGAAACTATTCTTTAGTTGGTAGATTGGTCTATTAAGATTCCTAGAGGGATGGTTGAGGATATCTTACTAAAGGTGAGGGAATTTATTTTCCCTGTCGATTTCATTGTGTTAGATACCAAGCCCTTCTCAACCAAGGATGAGACCCCAATAATTCTAGAAAGACCATTCATGGCTACCAATAATGCATTAATCAACTGCCATAATGGTTTCCTAAGTTTATCTTTTGGCAACCAAACTGTTGAGCTTAACATGTTTCGGATAGGCGAGCAACAACATATAGAAGAAGAGATCAATATGCTTGAGGAATTTCTGGATTTTTTTGATGATTTAATTACCAACTTTGATATTGATTATGATTTAGAATTCCAAAAGTGTATGGATGAGTTGGATGATGATAGTGCAAATTTCTTTTCTGAAGTCTTGAGTCTTCACACACCTATGGAGCCCTAAGGACTCTTTTCCAATTCCATTTCCAACCCTTCCATAGTTGAGCCCCCTAAGCTAGATCTTAAGGAGTTGCCATCTAATTTGAGGTATACTTTCCTAAGGCCTGACCAGACTCTTCCTGTATTAATTTCTTCAAATTTGACTTCTAGCCAGGAAGAGGAGTTACTTAAAGTATTAAAAAATAATAAGGAAGCCCTAGGTTGGACCATGGCTGATATCAAGGGTATAAACCCTTCTATTGTGCAACATCATATACATCTTATAGAGGACTCCAAACCATCCACGGAACCCCAAAGAAGAGCTAACCCAGTGATGATGGAAGCCATTAAGAAAGAGATCCTAAAGTGCTTGGATCATGGAATAATTTATCCCATTTCTGACAGCCAATGGGTAAGCCTAGTTCACGTAGTGCCTAAGAAGTTTGGGGTGATTGTAGTTCCTAATGCCAATAATGAACTAATTCCAACTCGTGTCCAATCAGGGTGGAGAGTGTGCATAGACTACAGGAAACTTAATGTGGCAACCTAAAAGGATCACTTTCCATTGTCATTCATTGACCAGATGATAGAGAGGTTAGCTGGACATGAATACTATTATTTTCTTGATGGATATTTCGGCTATGATCAGATCCCAATTGCTTTAGAGGACCAACATAAGACCACTTTTACATACCCATATGGAACATTTGCTTACAAGTGTTTGCCCTTTGGGCTTTGCAATGCCCCTACTACATTCCAATGATGCATGATGGGCATCTTTTCTAACATGGTCAAAAAATTCTTAGAAGTATTTATAAATGACTTTTCAATTCATGGGTATTCCTATTCTAGATGTCTTCATCATCTTTTCCTAGTTTTGAAAATGTTCATATCTAAGAATTTGGTTTTCAATTGGGAGAAATGCCATTTTATGGTTAAATTTGGTATTATTTTAGGTCATGTAATATCCAAGGAGAGAATTAAGGTAGATAGAGCCAAAGTGGATTTAATTAGTAATTTATCACCTCCTCAATCTTTTAAGGATGTCCAGTCTTTTCTATGGCATGGGGGCTTCTACAAAAGCTTTATTAAAAACTTTAGTCAGCTAGCCTGACCTCTTACTTCATTACTTGCCAAAGATCAAACTCTTGAGTTTTCTAAAGAGTGCCTAGAAATCCTTCAAACAACATAAGAAGGAGTTGACCAATGCACCCATTGTTCAATCACTTGTTTGGACTAAGCCTTTTGAATTGATGTGTGATACTTCGGATTTTATTATAGGAGCGGTTTTGGGTCAAAGGATTAATAAGTTGCCCACTGTCAATTACTATGCTAGTAGGACCTTAAATGATGCACAACTCAATTATACAACCATTGAAAAAGAATTTTTAGCTATTGTGTTTGCATTAGAAAAGTTTCTGTCTTACTTAGTTGGTTCACATGTGGTGGTGTATACTGATCATTCTGCTCTTAAATACCTAGTTCAGAAGAAGGATGCCAAAGCCCGTCTCATTAGGTGGGTTTTACTTTTGCAAGAGTTTGATTTAGAAATTAGGGATAAGAAAGGAGTTGAAAACTTAGTTGCAGATCATTTATCCCGGCTTCCCAATTCCTTGACTGTCGATTCTTTAGTCAACGAGAACTTTCCAAATGAATAGTTATTTGCAGTGTCCAGTGAACCATGGTTTGCTGACATTCTCAACTTCTTAGTTTCAGGTGTGACTTTGGATCACTGGTCCACCCAAGATAAGTATAGGTTTCATTCCCAAGTTAAGCACTTTTTCTGGGATGATCCTTATTTGTTTAAGATATGACCAGATCAGATTATCCGATGATGTGTTTCTAATCATGAGTAACATTCTATTCTCTCTTTTTGCCATGATTATGCATGTGATGGACACTTTGGACCTAAGAATGCCACAAAAGTTCTCCAAAGCGGATTTTATTAGCCCACTCTTTTTTGAAATGCTTTTAATTTTTGCAAGGCTTATCCCACCTGCCAGTCTTTTGGCCGTATCAATAAAAGGAACATGATGCCCCTCAACCCTATTTTGGTAGTTGAGATCTTTTATGAATGGGGAATCGATTTCATAGGACCATTGCCTAATTCCTTTGGGAATTTATTCATACTTTTGGCTGTTGATTACATTTCTAAATGGATAGAGGCCATATCTTGTAAATCTTATGACCACAAAGTGGTGGTCTAGTTTCTCAAAGAGAATATTTTTTTCCACTTTGGTGCATCACGTGTAATAATTAGTGATAGGGGTACTCATTTTTGTAATCGGCCTTTTGAGGTTTTAATGAAAAAGTATAGGATCACCCATAAGTTATTTGTCCCTTATCACCCCCAACCTAGTGGCTAAGTGGAGGTGTCTAATAGGCAGATCAAACAAATCTTGGAGAAAATTGTTAATCCCAACCGTAAGGATTGGTCCCTTAGGCTCATTGATGCCTTGTGGGCCCATCAAACTGCATTCAAGACCGACCTTGGTCAGTTTCCCTATCATTTGGTGTATGGGAAGGCTTGTCATTTACCAGTTGAGTTAGAGAGCATAAAGCCTTTTGGGCCATCAAGAAGCTCAACTTTGATTTGTCTGATGCGGGAATTCATCGTAGGCTCCAACTATTTGAGTTGGAGGAACTTAGGAATGATGCCTATGAAAGTTCTAGGATTTACAAGGAAAAGACCAAATTTTTCCATGATAAGCACATTCTGCTTAAATCTTTTGCAATTGGTGATAAAGTCTTATTGTATAACTCTCGATTACATATTTTCCCTAGTAAGCTTAGATCCTGATGGGATGGATCATTTATTGTCCATAATGTATATCCTCATGGGGCTGTGGAGATTCTAAATCTAGGAATAAGGGTAATTTTGAAGGTTAATGGTCAACGTTTGAAATCGTTCCTCGAGTTTCCTACTACTGGTAGTGAAGAGGTCATGGATCTCCATGAACCTCTTTACACTGATGACTAACTTTTAATCAGGTATGACCACCTTGCATTGTGCTTTTAATTCTTTCCATGTATTGAGGACATTGCATGACTTAAGTCTGGGGGAGGAAAATCAGTTTTTTGTTTTTTCGACTTTGTTTTATTTGTTTTTCTTTTTATTTTTGAGCTTGCTAAGGATGAAGTCCTACTTTGGCTTTTGGCTAATGATCATACTATTCGGTTGCTTGATGTGTGAAAATAAAAGTTTTGATTAAGGTACCCATTTTGAGTGTATAAAAACCCTGTTGAGAAGAAAAAAACAAGCTTGTGTCTTGAGATGAGACTTTCTTTTGAAAAATAAAAGACCTTTGTTTTATGGTGTTGGACCAGATGTAAGTCTGTGGGTTCCTTGTACTTTTGATTTGGAGTTGAGACATTCTTTTTAATTTGGCATGAGTTGACAAATGCACAATTTTAAATGAAGTGCGAAATGATGTATAAAGAAGAATAAGAGTTGATTCCCTTGGAACTAGACAGGACATTGCGCCTCAGGAAACGTGGTGTCTTGATTGAAATTTCTAGGGAGGAAACTTCTGAAAGAATTCTAGCATCACTGTCTTTGTGGGCATATGCAAAAAGCAAAGCTACATAGTGACTTGGGTGTCTGGTGTTTGCTCCACCATGTCATTCAGTCCAAAAGTTGTTGAGTAGAATAGAATTTATTAAGCGAAAAAGGAGAAAAAAATGTGCAAATGTTATTAATGCTAGGTAACATGTTTGGTCAAAAACACTCTAACACCTAAGTCATTGGTTCCCTATTTCTTCACAAGGTTTTGCCTTAATATAAAGATGTTTTGGAAAGACAAAGTGAGTTCCAAATTAATAAATATGCTAGTGCCTGGAATTGATAAAGTGTAATAAAGTTCAAGTGTGGGGGTCCCTTGTAAGAGGAATTATCTTTACTCTGGATTGGTATGGCCCTTACCTTTAGCCAAGGTTGGGATTTGTTTATTCTGAATTTTGGGTATATATTCACTGCAAACACCCATGAGACACAACTCATCCACTAGGGGTGACCTAGGGGTTTAAAGGCTTGTTGCACATGCTAAGTGCAACCGTGATTCCTACGAAAGTGAGTTAGGTTTTTTGTTTTTATTCTTTTTTTTTTTGTTTTGCTCGAGGACTAGCAAAGTCTAACTGTGGGGGAATTCTAATGAGCACATTTATATGTGAAATTTAGTATATTAAAACATGCATTTTATATATTTAGAATGGAGTTACCTTGGGTTTTACTCTCTTCTTGCAGGTTTTATATTTTAAAGGCCTTAAGGACTATCGGGCACTATATCTCTAATTTTATACATAAAGAGGTCCTATTTCTTTTCATGGTTGCAAAGAGGATGAAATTCTGAGTAAGGTGGATGTGTTCAATAGCAAGTACACATTCCTTTGGTCAATTGTACAAGTGATTATTCTTTTCGGACCAGAAAAAGAATAATGGATCAGAACTAAATCGAGATGCAGAACCAGCCCATCTGTAGTTGTCCCAAGGGTATAAGGAATATTTCAAATGCCAACAAGGATAGATGGACCACATCCTTAAGTGATTAGGAGGTTTTGAATGCTTATTAGGAGGTCTCAAGTTCGAACCTCTTAGCTGCCATTTTGATGAGGTTTTTTTTAGAAGATTTTTTCTCTCCTACTCATCACTTAAAGGAGGTCGGCCAAAATGGTTGTACGCAAGTTTGAAGAAGAGAGAGAGAGAAAATAAAGAGAAAAAAAAAAAGACAAGGGCATGGATGGAATTTCCCATTAAAATAGAATATTATCCAAATCCAAGCAAGAAAAATCAGCCCAAGGGGGTTTCTTGCACAAGAAGAGAGAAAAAACTAGAAAAAGGGAGAAAAAATAGGAAAAAAAAGGCAAGAAAAATTGTGGGATATCTCTCTCCAAACGTTTTCTCTCTTCTTTCTACTCCACCACATCAACAAGATAAAAAATATATTTTTTTTTTAAATGTTAAAATCATTAGCTTCCCTCCCCCATTCTCTATATAATAGATTTAACACAAGGGGAGGATGGACTTCATTCTTCTTCTAGGGTTTTTTCTTAGTTGCTCTATTTCTTTCTCTAGTTTTCTCTTTTAGCTCTAGTTCTAGGTTTATGCTTTAAACACTTTTGTAAGTTATTTTTATTCAATTAATGTAAGCACTTTTGTTTTTAATTCAGTCTTTTATTTTTATTGTTTAAAAAATTGAAGTAGTAATTTTCAAGTTCTAGTTCTAGGCTTAGTTCTAGGTGACAAGAACAAGCTATGAAGCATGTCTTTCAAGTTTAATTTTTTTCTTCAGATTTGTTTTCTCTAGTACCAGAAATTTCAGATTTGGTTTATTCCAGATCTGGTTTTTAGTACTAGTAGTATCTCAAATTGTTCAAGTTTTCAGTTCAAGGGTTGAAGTTCAAGTAAGTAGGCTCCTTCAGTAGTCTTCTCTTCCCCCTCTCATTCCCTCTTCTGACTACTCTTTGTTTCTTAATTTAAGATTTTAATTTCAGTCGTTACATTATTGCTATCCCTTTCCCCCAAGGTTCATGGCTAATGTATGTGTTGGCTTTGCCCCTCCAAGCCATAGAACCACCATTTAATTATTTTTATTTTAATTGTCTCCCTTTTCCTAAAGCCAAGTAGAGTAACCCTTATAAGAGTGACTCTCTGGTCAAGTAGGGAAGCTCATATTATGATTCATCCCTCGAGCTAAGTAGAGAAACCTACTTGTGAGTCTCTCTCTAGCTTTATCCCCTTTCTTTTATTTTATTTTTATTTCAGCATTTTTTTCCTTCATTACTTTTTAATTACGTGGGGTATCTATTTTTAGATATTTATTTATTTAATTTTAATTATGTGGTTTGCGTATTTAAATTCTTAGATAATGAATGGTTAGGATGTTATTTTAGATACATATGTTTAGGACGGTAATTAGAATTAGATCACAATCATTAATCGGTTCACTTTCACATTATTAAAAGAAGTAAAAAAATAAAGTGGCTACTCTCCCTGTGTTCAACTCGTAGCTACACTGATCCGCACGCTTGTAGTTACATTTTAAAATCTCAAACATCATGCCTGCCAATTTTTTGGCTGTATCAATAAGAGAAACATGATGCCTCTCAACCTTATTTTGATAGTTGAGATTTTTTATGTGTGGGGCATCAATTTCATGGGACCATTCCCTAATTCCTTTGAGAATTGTTACATACTTTTTGCCATTGATTATGTTTCTAAATGGATAGAGGTTATACCTTGTAAATCTAATAACCATAAAGTGGTGGTTCAATTTCTCAAAGAAAACATTTTTTCCGCTTTGGTACACCACGTGCAATAATTAGTGATAGGGGTACATATTTTTGTAATCGGCCTTTTGAGGCCTTGATGAAAAAGTATAGGATCACTCATAAGTTATCTACCTATTATTACCCCGAAACTAGTGGCCAAGTGGAGGTGTTTAATAGGCAGATCAAACAAATTTTGGAGAAAACCGTTAATCCCAACAATAAGGATTGATCCCTTAGGCTCACTAATGCCTTGTAGGCCCATTAGACTGCATTCATGACTGACCTTGGTCAGTCTCCCTACCATTTGGTGTATGGGAAAGCATGTCACTTACCAGTTGAAATGGAGCACAAGGCTTTTTGGGCCATCAAAAAGCTCAACTTTGATTTGTCTGATGCAGGTATTCATCGTAGGCTCCAACTATCTGAGATGGAGAAACTTAGGAATGATCCCTATGAAAGTTCTCAAGTTTACATGGAAAAGACCAAAGCCTTCCATAATAAGCACATTTTGTGTAAATATTTTGCAATTGGTGATAAAGTCTTATTATATAACTCTCGATTGCATCTTTTCCCTAATAAGCTTAGATCCCGATGGGATAATTAGTTTATTATCCATAATGTATATCCCCATGGGGCTGTGGAGATTTTGAATCCAGGAACAGGGTCAATTTCAAAGGTTAATGGTCAGCGTTTAAAATTGTTCCTCAAGTTTCCTACTGCTACTAGTGAAGAGCTTATGGATCTCTATGAACCTCTTTACACTAATGACTAACTTTTAACCAGATATGACCCCCTTGCATTGTCTTTGCTTTTAATTCTTTCCATGCATTGAGGACATTACATGACTTAAGTGTGGGGGAGGGATACTAGTTCCCTTTTTGTTTTTGCTTTTTCCCCTTTGTTTTTGTTTGTTTTTCATTTTGTTTTTCATTTTGTTTTTAAGTTTTCTAAGGATGAAGTCCTAATTTGGTTTTTGGCTAATGATCATACCATTCACAAGGGGAGGATGGACTTCATTCTTCTTCTACAGTTTTTTCTTAGTTGCTCTATCTCTTTCTCTAGTTTTCTCTTTCAGCTCTAGTTCTAGGTTTATGCTTTAAATACTTTTGTAAGTTCTTTTTATTCAATTAATGTAAGCACTTTTGTTTTTAATTCAGTTTTTTATTTTTATTGTTTAAAAAATTGAAGTAGTAATTTTCAAGTTCTAGTTCTAGGCTTAGTTCTAGGTGACAAGAACAAGCTATGAACCATGTCTTTCAAGTTCAATTTTTTTCTTCAGATTTGTTTTCTCTAGTAGCAGAAATTTCAGATTTGGTTTATTACAGATCTGGTTTTTAGCACTGGTAGTATCTCAAATTGTTCAAGTTTTCAGTTCAAGGGTTGAAGTTCAAGTAAGTAGGATCCTTCAGTAGTCTTCTCTCCCCCCTCTCTCCCCCCTCTCATTCCCTCTTCTGACAAGTTGTCTTGCCTTAAGATAAGGACGTTTTGGAAGAAACAAGGTGAGTTCTGAATTAAGAAATATGCTTGTGCCTGAAATTGATATGGGGTAATAAAAATTCAAATGTGGGGGTCCCTAGATCAAGTGTAAGAGAAATTATCTTTGCTCCGGATCGGTATGGCCATTACCTTTAGCCAAGATAAGGATTTTATTTTTTTCTGAATTTTGGATGTATATTCATTGCTAACATCCACGAGACACAACTCGTCCACTCGATTTACCTAAGGGTGTTTAAAGGCTTGTTGCACATGCTACGTGCAACCGTGATTCCTACGAAAGTGAGTTAAGTTTTTTGTTTTTTTTCTTTTTGTTTTTATTTTGCTCGATACTAGCAAAGTCTAAGTGTGGGAGAATTCTGATGAGCACATTTTTGTGTGAAACCTTAGGTAGTAAAGCATGTATTTTACATATTTAGAATGGAGCAACCTTAGGTTTTACTCTATTTTTGTAGGTTTTTTATTTTCAAGGCCTTAAGGACTATCGGGTAGCGTATCTCCAATTTAACACATAAAGAGGTCCCATTTCTTTTCTTGATTGCAAAGAGGATGAAATTCTGAACAAGATGGATGTATTTCATCAAAAGTACATAACTGTTTGGTCACCTGTACAAGTGATTATTCTTTTCAAGCCAAAAAAAGAATAATGGATCAGAACTGAACCGAGATGCAAAACCAGCCCATTTGTAGATGTCCCAACTTTACAATAAATATTCCAAACGCCAACAAGGATTGATAGACTATCCCCTTGAGTGATTGAAGATTTTTTTTTTGATAACAACAACTACTTAGTTGGTGAGTTGTGCTGTGAAAAATCCCTTGCTCACCAAGAGGTCTCAAGTTCGAACCTCTTGGCTGCCATTTTTTAGAGATTTTTTTGGAAGATTTTCTTTCTCCTACTCACCACTTAAAGCCAGGGGAGAAAAAGAAGGAAACAAAAGAGAAAAATAGAAAAAAATAGGAGAAAAAATAGGAAGGAAAGAAAAAAAAAAAAAAAAAATCATCCAAGCTCCTCTCTCCCTCACTTTCTTTCCTATTTTCTCTTTTCTCTCTCCTTCACCACACAAATTCAATTCAAGTGGGACCCACGAAATCTATTCTCTCTTCTCTCACCTATTTTATCTCATCTTTCTTTTTATTCTCCTATTTTTCACCTCATCACTTTGGATCTAAAAAAATCTCACTTGCCAATTAAGATTCCACCCAATTTGGAAACCCTTGGATGTCCTCCTCTCTCCCCTATTCCCATTAAAAGGGAGTCGACCAAACCCTAAGGGGTTGTCCCTCTCTTGCTCTCTTTTCCTCTAATTTTTAGTTGTGCTCTCCTTCTAGTTCTTCTTAGTTTTTCTTATTTTAAACATTTTTGCAATTGGTTTTATTTCATTAATGCAATATCTTTTATTTTCATGGTTTATGTTATTCAAGTTATTCAAAGGTGTAATAATTTTAATTTCTAGTTCTACGCTTAGTTGTAGGTGACAAGAACAAGCTGTGGAGCATGTCTTTCAAGTTCAGTTTTTCCCTTCACATTTATCTTCTCTAGTACTAGCAATTTCAGATTTGGTTTATTCTAGACCTGATTTTTAGTACTGGTAGTATTTCAAATCTCAATCAAGTTTTCAAGTTCAAGTATTGAAGTTTAAGTAAATCGGCTTCTATAGTAGTCTTCTCACCCCCCCTCTCATTCCCTCTTCTTACTACCCATCATTCTTAAATTAGGTTTTAAATTTTCAGTTTTATATTATTGCTTTCCCTTTCCCCCAAGATTCATGTCTAGATTATGCGTTGGCTTTGTCCCTTTCTAGCTATGGAACCATCCTTTTATTTTGATTATTTATATTGCATCCCTTCCCCTAAAGCCAAGTAGAAAAGCCCTTGTAAGAGTACTCTTCGGTCAAGTAGGGAACCTCGTATTATTCATGGTGCATCCCTAGGGCAAAGTTGAGATACCTACTTATGTGTCTCTCTCCAGCTTTATTTCCATTTTTATTTTATTCATTTACTTTTCAACACTTTTTATTTCAGCACTTTTACTTTTAGTTATTTGTTTGTTTTAAATTGTCTGGTTTGAGTATTTAAATTCCTAGATGATGAATGGTTAGGGTTAGATGTGAATGGTTAGGTCAATCAATTTTTATTATAATTTCAATTCCAATTTCCTTAGATGTGTTGGTTAGGACATTTTCAGATGCATTTGTATTAGGATAGTAGTTAGAAGTAGATCACCATAATTAATCATTACTATGATACCCTACTTTTTAACCCGATTTAATTATGCAGTTGACCCGATTTAACCGTGCAGGACCCGAACCAGAGAGGGTTAAGGCAGGTTTCTTATGAACCATGATGGCAAGGGTGGCTTTGAACACAGGTTGGCCAGACAAGTCTGATTCAGTGCCAGAGGAGACGGGTGTACCCAAGCCGTGCACGTGCACGTAACATAAGGCCATGCATGGGTAATGCTGGTATGTAGCCGTATCCTAAAGTGTATACATATAATATACCTTGTGCCGAGAGTGAGATACATGCCGAGAGTCGAATTCCATCACAATCCCACTTGTTGGAAAAGTTTAAACCCTCAGGTGGGTGGTCACAGGTTGGCGCATCCGCCCACCTGAGTGACCCACCCATGTGGTTACTAGATATTTTAAAGTATAAATAGCATTTATTGTGTTTTTCATTTTCTCATTTATTACATTAAAGAGTTGGTGAGAAGAGTAAAGAGGAGAGAGAAAAGAAGGAAGAAAAGAGGACGAAGAAGAAGAAAGGGGAAGGAAGAGGAGGAAGGAATGACTTTGAGTGATGCCGAGGTTTGATCTTCCCATTCCAATGCCAAAAGAGTGATCCCCAACATGAGATCTACGATTGGAGGTGAGCAAAGGCTATGCTTCTTAAACTTTCACCAAACCCAAGTGAAACCCTTGATTTGGGTAGAGTTCCTTGAGATCTTGTAAATCTCACTTGAGATGATGAATCTAAGGTTTAATAGATGGTCTATGTGTTGATTTTGAAGGATTTGAAGAAGTGTTTACAAGATTTGAGAAGCATTGGTTATTTCTTGAGCTAGGAAGTGATTTTGGGGTTTTGGAAGAGTTCTTGATCAAAGAAGGTAAGATGGCTTTTCAATCCTTAAATCTAACTTAGATCTTGGTTATAATCATCTTATAAGACCTTGGATGTGTGAAAAATGTGATTGGAAAAGCTCCATTTGGTTTCCTAAAGGTTGGGAAAAGTTTCAAGGAAGAAGGTAATTTTTCGCCGCCTCAGGTGGGCCGGGACCGGTGGGTCGACCAGCCCGCCTGAGGGCACCCGCCTGAGAGGGTAGACCCTCGGTTTCCACTGGTGGGTGAGAACTAGTGGGTCGACCAGCCCATCTGAGAAGACCAACTGGTCAGCCCGCCCACCTGAGAAGATAGGTGGGCCGAGACAGGTGGGCTGTCCAACCCCAATGAGGCCCCCAAAGTGATTTTTGTGTCTGAATGGACCCAAAACGGATGGACAACCTTCTTTTATGGTTTTAAACATGATTTAACCATCAAATCTTATTATTTTTAACCCCAAGGTGGTGAAATGCTAACCCCATTCACTTATGATAGGTTCATTAGAAACTTACGTTTCTCGTGCCGGATCTCACCCGTACTGGGCGTGAGTCTTTGTACCCAACAAGTAAGTGGAGAGAGGACGTTTGACTTTATTTTAAGGCTTGTTTTGCATCATTCAATTGTATCTAGACTAGCCATGTCATCATGCAAATTATGTGTAGATTAGTCATCCTCAAATGATTATGATATGTGTTGTGTTTTACATTCCCAATGCTAAATGATTGATGTGCTTATGTGATGAATGGTTAGATTATTATGCATGATGCATTATTAGATTAGATGCCGCAATCGGCTTGGAAACGAGTGCATGGGTGGCCCGTGGAATGGGATGCGGTGGCACTATACAATCGTATTATGTCATATAGGAGCATGCGATTTAGGATTATCATTTTCCCATGCTACGAACCTTCCCAACAGGGGTTGAGGTGTTGGGTTATCACTTGGGGGGAAGCAATGGTCGTGATTGTCGGGTCACTGTGGCGGTTAGACATACGCCCGGCTGGTCATTAGGACAATCGGTAACCTCAGTGGTATATTCAAGAGGGCCAATTGTACTGCTTTTAAATTATTGAAGTCAACACCTTTATTTTTCTATCATTTACTTTTATGTTGAGAGCCAGTGGTCGACATGCTTTACTTTTCTGAGTACTCACGGTGGGCCTTTTTCTGTAACCCTATGGGCGTATCGTGGGATGGAGTTCGTGGCTCGTACCCAAGGCTTACGCGCACTATGGTTGTAGTAGCAGAAAACGAAAGACTTAGTAATGTTGTTTAGGTGGATAAGATTTACAATGAATCGCATAGCATATAGTGCATATGGATGTGATTGTTGTGTGGATTGTTGTGTGGTCCTTCTTTTCACTTACTGAGCTAGTGAGCTCATCCCACGTGCGCACCTCTTTTAGATGATTTTACAGGTCACCCGCCTGAAGATCAGGGGTCAGGCCCCACTATTGAGTTTCCTGATGAGGATTGGTGGGTCCCCGAGGAGTATGAGCACGGTTCTGATTGCATGTGCTAGGGCTGTGCTGCGGGACCGCAGTAATGACACCATGCAGGGTTTTACTTTTTGATGACCCTTTTTGTGTACTTAATACATGAATTGTTATTCTTTTTGTGTAAATATCATGCTTGCGGGCCCACATGTACTTATCTATATACTACAACTTGGGTATCAAGTATATTGGGGGTATTTACAGATAAATTAGGTATTAAGCTGAACTTTTGAACGTTTATCTTAAATGTGTGTATGCTGTGGTGGGTACTGTATCAGATGATCCTGATAGGTTTGGGTTAATTGGAGTTAACCCAGTCACCGGTCCGGTTCTGTGTGAACGGGGTGTGACAATGGTGGTATCAGAGCACAATGCTCTATCCACTTACAGTATACCATTTAGACCCCATAGAATCTTTAATAGGAAATGGGGTTAGGTAAATATAAAACACTTGTAAGAATTTAAAAGCCAAAGAAAAAAAAGGGGAGAGATTATATATATATAATAATGATAATATTACAAGAAAAAAAAGGGGAGTCGAGTGGGACCATCGTCTTACTTGTCAAAGCGTTAGCACAATACTTTCGGGGCTAAGCTGTGGCTAGATGCAAGACATCATACACTACAATACCTCGTGTGGTGGCATATGATTATCTGCCTATGTAAATTCTAAGGTACTTAACCAATGTTTTGTGTATGGTATGTTCCAGGTGCAAGGACACGATAGTACATACTAGATCCAGTAACAATGCACGAGGTACTTCACGTGGTCCTCATCCGATCAGTCGACCACCAAATCCTAGAAGGTCCCGCTCTGTGGGGCAAACCCCACTCCCACAACCTCAAGAAACCTTTGATCAGGGTGTGGCACAAAGGGACCCACCTGTGACTACACTTTCGGATCCTCCACCGATCATCACTCCGAGTGATGTTGCAACCATAGTCCAGCAGTCACAAAAAGCCTTCCAGCAACAAATGCTCTAGCAGTAGCAGGCATTTATGGCTGCTACACAGTAACAGTTAGACCTTCCTCAACCCGGTCAACATCCCCAGATAATTACTCCACAAGACCCACCTATAGGGTTTGGTATGGGACCACAAGCTGGAGGTACACCTCCAATTCAGCCACTCAGCACTCCTCCATATATGGTGCCCCCTCCGTATCCTTACTATCCGGCATATGCACCCAATTACCCATCGATGCATAATATGACAAGGGTAGTGGAATCTTTCAAAAGGAACTTGTCTCCTGTATTCTCTAAGGTGGGGAGTGATCCTCTAGAGCCGGACCAATGGATCCAAGAGCTGGAAAAGATATTTGAGGTAATTGAGTGCATTGAGGCAAAGAAGCTTATTTGTGCGGGGCTGCAATCAAGAATGAAGCCAACTCTTGGTGGCAAGCCTCTAAGCCTGTATTGTTGGCCGCACATCCGAAACCCACATGGGAGCAGTTCAAGGAGATTTTTTTGGCCAACCATTACCCTCGTAGCTTCAGAGACCGTAAAGAGATGGAATTAATGGCCTTAAATCAAGGGAATAAGACTATCCTTGAGTATCAGCAGCTGTTTGAAAGCTCGTTCCATTTTGCCCCTAGGTATATGAGGTCAGCTGAAGAAAAGGCTACAAGATTTCTGAAGGGATTAAAGGCATCTATTGGGTCAGTGCTCAAGGTCTTAGATTTGACAGATTATGGCCAGATTATGCAAAAGGCTAAAACCATGGAAGATAAACAGAAGGGAGAACAGTACCTCACACTTGGATTGTGGAAGAGGACTAATCCATTTTTGGACATAGGCAACTCATCCAAGGTATACCGTGGGTCATGTAGTTCTAGGCCTACATATAGATAGCCCTATAGGCCATCTGGCTACCTTCCTCGACTAGCTGGTGGTCCGGGCTCTACATCTTTTTGCCCAAACACTAGTACAGTGCCTATAGTCACAAGGCCACCCCGTCCCCCATCTGCATCAGGTCAAGTGCAGAGGGGCCCTGCCCCAGTTTCAACGTTACAGATCCGTTGCTTCAATTGCCACTATTTTGGGCATTTTGCTAAAGACTGTCGAGTTAGACCAGCCTTACCCTCAAGTCAACCCTCTACGTACAGACCTCCCTTAACTCGGGAAAATCAACCGCAAGGAAGAATGTATGCCTTATCAGCTGAGGAAGCTGAGGCCAGCACGGAAGTGGTAACAGGTACATTTTAATTTAAGATTTTCCTTATGCTAAATGTTGATGACCTGCTGTACTTATATGCATTATTGCACTAGGTGATCTACCTATATCGGGTATACCGGCCTATGTCTTGTTTGATTCAGGAGCTACACACTCATTTGTATCTAAGAGATTTGCTGAGAAACTTGGTATGTCACCCAGGACACTAGATCATGAGATGATTGCTAGTATGCCTACCAGCAAAGTTACACAGTTGAAGGAGGTGTATGGGCCATGCCCAGTGAAATTAGTGGGAAGAAATTGGATGCACAACTCATTAGATTCAACATGCAGAATTTTGACGTTATATTAGACATGGATTGGTTGTCGGCCCATCAAGCAAATGTGATGTGTGCAAAAAAATTAATTAGGATGATAAATGAAGAAGGGAAGGAGTTGGTATACCAAGCAGATAAAATGAAACGGGCTAGAAAGGTCCTCATCTCTGCTCTTCAAGCAGTAAAGTTGTTGGAAAGTGGATGTCAGGGTTACTTAGCATCGGTATTTGATGTTGATGTAAAGGTTACACCTTTAGAAGAGGTAGCGGTGGTTAAAGAATTTCCCGATGTCTTTCTAGATGATCTGATGCATCTACCGCCTGATAGAGAGTTAGAATTTGCCATAGACTTGATTCCTGGAGTAGCTCTAGTGTCTAAAGCTCCATACAGAATGGCACCAGTCGAATTGAAGGAGTTACAGATGCAATTGCAAGAATTATTGGAGAAGGGGTTTATTCGCCCAAGTGTGTCACCTTGGGGTGCCCCAGTATTGTTTGTCAAGAAGAAGGATGGCAGTATGCGTATGTGCATCGATTACCGGGAATTGAATAAGCTAACATTAAGAACTGTTATCCATTGCCACGCATTGATGATTTGTTTGACCAGTTACAAGGTGCAAGGGTATTTTCAAAGATAGACCTTAGATCAGACTATTATCAGCTCAAGATAAAGAGCGGCAACATACCCAAGACAGCTTTCAAGACTCGGTATGGTCACTATGAGTTCCTAGTGTTATCTTTTAGGTTAACCAATGCACCGGCAACATTCATGGATTTAATTAATCGAATATTTCACGATGTCCTTGATAAATGGGTAATTATTTTTATTGATGACATCTTGATTTACTCTAAGACAGAAGAGGAGCACACTCAACACCTGAGGATGGTATTATAGAGGCTGAGAGAACAACAATTGTTTGCCAAATATAGTAAATGTGAATTTTGGCTTGAGCAAGTTGGATTCCTGGGACACGTAGTTTCTAAGGCTGGAATCGAGGTGGATCCTGATAAGGTGAAAGCAGTAGTAGAGTGGAAAATCCCTAAAAACATTACTAAAATTAGAAGTTTCTTGGGTATAGCTGGATACTACCGATGCTTCATTGAGAATTTTGCTCGGATCTCAGCACCAATGACTAAGTTAACCAAAAAGGGTGTGAAATTTGAATGGGTAGAGGAATGTGAGAAGAGTTTTCACGAATTGAAGAAAAGGTTGGTGTGGCCCCTGTGTAGACCACCCCTGAAGGCACAGGTGGAATGACAGTCTACACTGACGCTTCTAAGGTTGGGTTGGGTTGTGTTCTCATGCAACGCGGTAAGGTGATAGCGTATGTATCCCAACAACTAAAGGAATATGAGAAGAACTACCCCACTCATAACTTGGAACTAGCCGCAGTCATTTTTTCCCTAAAGATTTGGCAACATTATTTGTATGGGGAGAAGTGCGAGATATACAGTGATCACAAAAGCCTTAAGTACTTTTTCACCCAAAGAGAATTTAACATGAGGCAGAGGAGATGGCTTGAGCTCATGAAGGATTATGACTGCGATATTCAGTATCATCCTGGCAAGGCTAATGTAGTGGCAGATGCGTTAAGTCGAAAGGCACAGACTGTGTCACTCTCATACTTAGCAGTCAGCCCACCACTAGTACAAGAGGCGATGCTAATGGATGAAACCCTCTTATATGAAGGAGCAACCTTAGAGCTTGAACATCAACTAGAAAACCTTAAATGGTTGACTATATCCCTAGCAGCTCTACAAGTGCATCCGTCTATTAGGCAAGAGGTGATAATGAAACAACCTTTGGATCCTGAGTTGCAACGGATCAGAATTAAGATTCAAGATCAAACCATGAACGACCCTGATTTTGTTTTAGTCAGCGACGGAGCCTTATTGTTTTGAGGTAGGTTGTGTGTGCCCGATGATTTGGAGATACAAGACAAGATAGTGCAGGAGGCACATAGCTCCAAGTACTCACTCCACCCAGGAAGTACAAAGATGTATAAAGACCTTAAACAAAACTACTGGTGGCCAAGCATGAGAATCACAATAGCCCTATATGTGGCGACTTGTCTTATATTTCAAAAAATAAAATCTAAGAGTCATCGACTTTATGGTACTCTTCAGCCACTCCCACTACCAGACTGGAAGTGGGATAGGATTATGATGGACTTTGTCACTGGACTACCATGCACACCTAAGGGGATGGATGCGATATGGGTGATAGTTGATCGGCTTACTAAGATTGCTCATTTCATTCCCATCAAGACCAAATTCTCTATGGCCAAGTTAGCATAACTTTATACGGATAACATAGTGCGCTTGCATGGAGTGCTAGTGAACATTGTGTCAGATAGGGACCCAAGGTTCACTTCCAGATTTTGAAAAAGTTTCCAGCATGCTTTGGGATCACAATTGAACTTGAGTACTGCTTTCCACCCACAGACTGATGGTCAGTCAGAGCAAACCATACAAATATTAGAAGACATGCTCAGGGCATGTGTAATGGAAATGTGTGGTAGTTGGGAAGAATATATACCCCTTATGGAGTTTGCCTATAACAACAGTTATTAAGCTACAATTGGGATGGCTCCATATGAGGCATTATATGGTAGGAAGTGTAGAACTCCTCTATATTGGAATGAGATAGGCGAACGCTGAATGTTAGGACCCGAAATGATACAGATGACGTGTGACAAGGTCGATGTTATTCGAGAAAGGATTAAGGCAGCTCAGTCACGTCAAAAGAGTTATGCTGACACCCGCAGGAAAGACATTGAGTTTCAAGTAGGAAAAAAGGTGTTTCTCAAGATTTCTCCTACTAAAAGGTTGCAAAGATTCCATAGAAAGGGTAAGTTGAGCCCGAGATACATTGGCCCATTTGAGATTTTAACTCGGGTTGGCTTAGTAGCCTACATGCTTGCTCTGCCACCTTCTCTCGAGAATGTTCATAACGTATTCCATGTACCCATGCTGAAGCGATACGTTCACGATCCATCGCATGTATTACCTGTGGAACCAGAATATCTAGAAGCTGATATGACCTATACAGAGTAGCCAGCTGAAATCTTGGACCAAAAAGTGAAAACCCTTTGCAACCGCTCTATTTCCTTCGTAAAGGTGTGATGGGCTAATCATTCACTTGAAGAAACATCTTGGGAGAAAGAGGATGAAATCCAAGCCAAGTATCCTCATCTTTTCGAATAACCAGGTACGCCAATTTCGAGGATGAAATTTTTAGAAAGGGGAGGGTAAATGTGATACCCTACTTTTTAACCCATTTTAATTACGCGATTGACCCGATTTAACCGTGTAGGACCCGAACCAGAGAGGGTTAAGGCGGGTTCCTTATGGACCATGATGGCAAGGGTGACTTTGAACACAGGTTGGCCAGACAAGTCCGAGTTAGTGCCAGAGGAGACGGGTGTACCCAAGCCGTGCACATGCACGTATCATAAGGCCATATACGGGTAATGCTGGTATGTAGCCGTATCCTAAAGTGCATACATATAATATACCTTGTGTCGAGAATGAGATACATGCTGAGAGTCGAAGTCCATCAAAATCCCACTTGTTGGCTAAGTTTCAACCCTTAGGAGGGTCATCACAGGTTGGCGCATCCACCCACCTAAGTGACCCACCCATGTGGTTACTAGATATTTTAAAGTATAAATAGCATTTATTATGGTTTTCATTTTCTCATTGATTACATTAAAGAGTTGGTGAGAAGAGTAAAGAGGAGAGAGAAAAGAAGGAAGAAAAGAGAACGAAGAAGAAGAAAGGGGAATGAAGAGAAGGAAGGAATGACTTTGAGCGATGCCGAGGTTTGATCTTCCCATTCCGAGGCCGAAAGAGTAATCCCCAACATGAGATCTACGATTGGAGGTGAGCAAAGGCTATGCTTCTTAAACTTTCACCAAACCCAAGTGAAACCCTTGATTTGGGTAGAGTTCCTTGAGATCTTGTAAATCCCACTTGAGATGATGAATCTAAGGTTTAATAGATGGTCTATGTGTTGATTTTGAAGGATTTGAAGAAGTGTTTACAAGATTCGAGAAGCATTGGTGATTTCTTGAGCTAGGAAGTGATTTTTGGGGTTTTGGAAGAGTTCTTGAGCAAAGAAGGTAACATGGCTTTTCAATCCTTAAATCTAACTTAGATCTAGGTTAGAATCATCTTATAAGACCTTGGATGTGTGAAAAATGTGATTGGAAAAGCTCCATTTGGTTTTCGAAAGGTTGGGGAAAGTTTAAAGGAAGAAGGTAATTTTTTACCCCCTCAGGTGGCCCGGGACCAGTGGGCCGACCAACCCGCTTGAGAAGACCCGCGGGTCAGCCCGCCCACCTAAGAAGACAGGTGGGCCGAGACAGGTGGGCTGTCCGACCCACCTGTGAAGCCCCAACGTGATTTTTGTGTCCGAATGGACCCATAACGGATGGGCAACATTCTTTTATGGTTTTAGACATGATTTAACCATCAAATATTGTTAGTTTTGACCCCAAGGTGGTGAAATGCTAATCCCATTCATTTATGATAGGTTCACTAGAAATTTACGTTTCTCGCGCCGGATCTCACCCATATCGAGCGTGAGTCTTTGTACACCATAAGTAAGTGGGGAGAGGATGTTTGACTTTATTTTAAGGCTTGTTTTGCATCATTCAGTTGTAACTAGACTAGCCATGTCATCATGTAAATTATGTGTAGATTAGTCATCCTCATATAATCATGATATGTGTGTTGTGTTTTACATTCCCAATGCTAAATGATTGATGTTCTTATGTGATGAATGGTTGGATTACTATGCATGATACATTATTAGATTAGATGCTACAGTCAGCTTGGAAACGAGTGCATGGGTGACCCATGGAATGGGATGCGGTGGACTATGCAATCGTACTACGTCATATAGGAGCATGCGGTTTTGGATTATCATTTTCTCGTGCTACAACCCTTCCCAACAGGGGTTGAGGTGTTAGGTTATCACTTGGGGGGAAGCAGTGGTCGCGATTGTCGGGTCACTGTGGCGGTTAGACATACGCCCAGCTGGTCATTAGGACAGTCGGCAACCTCAGTGGTATATTCAAGAGGGCCAATCGTACTGCTTTTAAATTCTTGAAGTCAGTACCTTTACTTTCCGGTCATTTATTTTTATGTTGAGAGCCGGTGGTCGACATGCTTTACTTTTTTGAGTACTCACGGTGGGCCTTCTCTGACAACCCTATGGGTTTATCGCGGGATAGAGTTTACGGCTCGTACCCGGGGCATACACGCACTGTGATTGTAGTAGCACAAAACCAAAGACTTAGTAATGTTGTTTAGGTGGATAAGATTTACAATGTATCGCATAGCATATAGTGCATATGGATGTGATTGTTGCGTGGATTGTTGTGTGGTCCTTCTTTTCACTTACTGAGCTAGTGAGCTCATCCCACGTGCGCACCTTTTTTAGATGATTTTACAGGTCACCCGCATAAAAATTAAGGGTCGGGCCCCACAGTTGAGTTTCCCGATAAGGATTTGTGGGTCCCTGAGGAGTATGAGCACGATGCTGATTGCATGTGTGAGGGCTGTGCTGCGGGACTACAGTAATGACGCTGTGCAGGGTTTAACTTTTTGATTCTTTTAATGACCCCTTTTTGTGTACTTGATACATGAATTTTTATTCTTTTTGTGTAAATATCATGCCTGTGGGCCCACATGTATTAATCTATATACTACAATTTGGGTATCAAGTATATTGGGGGTATTTACAGGTAAATTTGGTCTTTCGCTGAACTTTTGAACATTTATCTTAGATGTGTGTATGTTGTGGTGGGTACTGTATCAGATGATCTTGGCAGGTTTGGGTTAATCAAAGTTAACACGATCACTTGTCCGGTTCTGTGTGAATGGGGTGTTACAATTACACTTTCGTATTACTAAAAGAACCTCAAAATAAAGTAGCTGCTCTCCTTGTGTTTCGACCCGTTAGCTACACTGATTCATATGCTTGCAGTTAATTTTAAAATTCATACAATTCCCTTTTCACTTGCTTATGCACTTTGCACTGCCCCGCTAGCGTACCCTACTCTGCCACCTCCCATTGGCCCAAAAATTCACTTTGTTATCCCATTGGCCCCAAAATTCACTTTTTAGCCCCATTGGCCAAGAAAATCTCTCTTTCCTCCCCATTGGTCCAAGAAATCTATAAATACCCCCTCCCTTTGGTTTTTTACACTCAAGCCTCCTATTGGGCACCCCTTGTAGAGAAGCTCTACCCTCTCTCCTCCCCTCCCCCTTGAGATTCTTCAAGTCTTCGGAGAGATCTTCATAAAATCTGAAGTGTTCTTCGGGCCTTTGAAGTTCTTCAACCATTTAAGTTTCATCAAGCCCTCCCACAGCCTATTCCTAGCAGAAGCTCTGTTGGAGTACCACCTTAGCCTAGCCCTCCCATAGCTTATTCCTATGGGAAGCTCTGCTAGAGTGCCACTTCAACCAAAATCTAGAAGTAGTCCATCCCTAGCAGAAGCTCTGTCGAATTACCACCTCACCCTAAGCTCAGAAGTAGCCTTCCCTAGCCCAAGCTCTGCCAGAATTCAAATCCGAAAGTAACCATTCCTAGTCAGAACTCTATCCAAATATTATCATAGTCAACATCTCTCAAAAAAGGAAGTTGGAGGTCAAGACCATCTTCCCCTAAGCCTGGAGAACCCCCAAGAAAGTTCGTTCCAACACTAATCAGGGGTCCAACCCTTTTGACCCGAAACAGGGGTCAATCTCAGGTATAATTCCTCAATTGAATTAGCATAATGTAGACTTTATATTGACCTCATTTTAGTGTACATAATTATTTAAATTTAGTCAATGCATATATGTATGATAACTTAGTCATGCGTGCGGAATAAGAATAATTATAGAAAATGTTCGTTCTTAAGCATCTATTAAGAAGACCAGTTGAACAGGATAGATTGGGTGCCTAAAACCTTCCTAACTCTACAACCTGACATGTACCTTAAATCTCTAGACCAAACCAACTTCTAGGCCCTTTTTTCAGGAATTGGGCCAACCCCCGGGTCTTAGGCCCATATTCCAAATCAAGCAACCACATATGGAAGAAGAGATCAATGTGCGTGAGGATTTTCTAGATTTTTCTAATGATTTAATCACCAACTTTGATATTGATATTGATTCAAAATTCCAAGAGTGTATGAATGAGTTAGAAGATGATACTAAAACTTTCCTTTCTGAAGTCTTGAGTCTTCACACACCTATGGAGCCCTTAGCACCCCTTTCCAATTCAATTTCCAAACCTTTCATAGTTGAGTCCCCCTAAGCTAGATCTTAAGGAGTTGCCATCTAATTTGAGGTATGCTTTCTTAGGGCCTGACCAGACTCTTCCAGTAGTAATTTCTTCAGATTTGACTTCTAGCTAAGAAGAGGAATGACGTAAAGTGTTAAAAGACAATAAGAAAGCCCTAAGTTAGACCATGGTTGATATCAAGGGTATAAGCCCCCCTATTGTGCAACATCATATACATCTGATAGAGGATTCCAAACCATCCACGAAACCCAAAGAAGAGCTAATACAGTGATGATGGAAGCCATTAAGAAAGAGATCCTAAAGTGCTTGGATCATGAAATAATTTATCCTATTTTTGATAGCCAATGGGTAAGCCCAGTTCACATAGTGCCTAAGAAGTCTGGTGTTACTGTAGTTCTCAATGCCAATAATGAACTAATTTCATGTCCAATCAGTGTGGAGAGTGTGTATAGACTACAAGAAATTTAATGCGACAACCTAGAAGGATCACTTCTCATTGCCATTCATTGACTAGATGTTAGAGAGTTTAGCTGGATATGGATACTATTATTTTCTTGATGGATATTGCGGCTATAACCAAGTCCCAATTGCTTTAGAGGACCAATATAAGACCACTTTTACATGCCCATATGAAACATTTGCTTACAGGCTCATGCCCTTTGGGCTTTGCAATGCCCCTGCTACGTTCCAATGATGCATGATGAGCATATTTTCTGACATGATCAAAAAATTCTTAGAAGTATTTATGGATGACTTTTCAATTCGTAGGAATTCTTATTCTGAGTGTCTTCACCATCTTTTACTAGTTTTGAAAAGGTGCATAATTAAGAATTTGGTTTTGAATTGGGAGAAATGCCATTTTATGGTTAAATCTGGTATTATTTTAGGTCCTATAATATCCAAGGAGGGAATTAAGGTAGGTAGAGCCAAAGTGGATTTAATTGATAATTTACCACCTCCTCAATCTGTTAAGGACGTCTGGTCTTTTCTAAAGTACGTTGGCTTCTATAGAAGGTTTATTAAAAACTTTAGTCAGTTAGCTCGACCTCTCACTTCACTATTTGCCAAAGATCAAACTTTTGAGTTTTCTAAAGAGTGCCTAGAATCCTTCAAGCAACTTAAGAGGGAGTTGACCATTACACCCATTGTTCAACCACTTATTTGGACTGAACCTTTTGAACTAATGTGTGATACTTTAGAGTCTGTCATAGGAGCGGTTTTGGGTCAAAGGTTTTATAAGTTATGCACTGTCATTTACTATGCTAGTAGGACCCTAAATGATGCATAATTCAATTATGCAACCACTGAAAAATAATTTTTAGTGATTGTATCTGTGGTAGAAAATTTTCAGTCTTACTTAGTTGGGTCACATGTGGTGGTGTACACTGATCATTCTACTTTTAGATACCTAGTTCAGAAGAAGGATGCATAGCCCATCTCATTAGGTGGGTTTTACTTTTGTAAGAGTTTGATTTAGAAATTCGGGATAAGAAAGGAGTTGAAAACCTAGTTGCAGATCATTTATCTAGGCTTCTCAATTCCTTGACTGTCGATTCTCCAGTCAATGAGAATTTTCTAGATAAACAGTTATTTTTAGTGTCTAGTGAACCATGGTTTGCTGACATTGTCAACTTCCTAGTTTTGGGTGTGACTCCAGATCACTGGTCCACCTAAGATAGGAATCAATTCCTTTCACAAGTTAAGCATTTCTTTTAGGACGATCCCTATCTTTTCAAAGTTTATCCCAACCAAATTATCAGATGTTGTGTGCCTGATCATTAGTAGCACTCAATTTTATCTTTTTGCCATTATCATGCATGTGGTGGATACTTTGGACCTAAGAAGATTGCTGCAAAGGTTCACCAATTTAGATTTTATTGGCTCACTCTTTTTAGAGATGCTTTTGATTTTTATAAGGTTTGTCCCGCCTGCCAATCTTTTGGCTGTATCAATAAAAGGAACATGATGCCTCTTAAACCTAATTTGGTAGTTGAGATTTTTTAAGTGTGGGGCATCAATTCCATGGGACCATTCCCTAATTGCTTTGGGAATTTATACATACTTTTGGCCGTTGATTATGTTTCTAAATGGATAGAGGCCATACCTTGTAAATCTAATGACCACAAAGTGGTGCTATAGTTTCTTGAAAAGAACATTTGTCCCACTTTGGTATACCACGTGCTATAATTAGTGATAGGGCTACTCAATTTTGTAATCGGCCTTTTGAAGCCATGATGAAAAAGTATGGGATCGCCCATAAGTTATCTATCCATTATCACCCCCAAACTAGTGGCCAAGTGGAGGTGTTTAATAGGTAGATCAAACAAATTTTAAAGAAATCTATTAATCCCAACCATAAGGATTGGTCCCTTAGTGGGTCCATTGAACTGCATTCAAGACTGACCTTGGTCAGTCTCCCTACCGTCTGGTGTATGAGAAAGCATGTCACTTACCAGTTGAATTTTTGTGCATAAGGCCTATTGGGCCATCAAGAAGCTCAACTTTGATTTGTCTGATGTGGGTATTCATTATAGGCTCCAACTATTTGAGTTGGAGGAACTAAGGAATGATGCCTATGAAAGTTCTCAGATTTACAAAGAAAAGACCAAAGCCTTCCATGATAAGCACATTCTACGTAAATCTTTTTATAGTTGGTGATAAGGTTTTATTGTACAACACTCGATTGCATCTTTTCCCTAGTAAGCTTAGATCCTGATGGGATGGCATGTTTATTGTCCATAATGTATATCCCCATGGGGCTGTGGAGATTTTGAATCTAGGAACAAGGGTTATTTCAAAGGTTAATGGTCAGTGTTTAAAACCGTTCCTCAAGTTTCTTACTGCGACTAGTGAAGAGGTCATGGATCTCCATGAGCCTCTTTACACTGATGATTAACTTTTAACCAGGTATGACCCCCTTGCATTGTCTTTGCTTTTAATTCTTTCCATGCATTGATGACATTGCATGACTTAAGTGTGGGGGAGGGAAACCAGTTCTTTTTTTGTTTTTGCTTTTTCCCCTTTGTTTTTGTTTGTTTTTCATTTTGTTTTTAAGCCTGCTAAGGATGAAATTCTACTTTGGTTTTTGGCTAATGATCATACCATTCGGTTGGTTGATGTATGAAAGAAATAATTTTTGTTAAGGTACCCATCTTGAATGCATAAAAACCCTATTGAGAAAAAAAGAAACAAGCATGTGTCTTGAGATGGGACTCTCTTTTGAAAAATAAGACACCCTTGTTTTACGGTGTTGGACCATATATAATTTTGTGGATCCCTTGTACTCTTGATTTGGAGTTGAGACCTTTTTAGATTGGTATGAATTTACAAATAACAATTTTAAATGAAGTGTGGAATGTGATATAAAATGAAAAGTAAGTGTTGATTTCCTTAGAACTAGACCGGGTATTGCACCTTAGGAAGCACGGTATCTTGATCAAAATTATTTGGGAGAATCATTGTCTATTTAGGCATATGAAAAATAGCGAAGCTACATAGTAATTTGGGTGTCTAGTATTTGCTCCACCATGTCATTCAGGCCAACAATAGTGGAGTAGGATAGAGTTTATTATGAAAAGAAAAAAAAAAGCAAAATGAGAAAGAAAACCACATAGCAGGAAAGTATGTGTAAATATCATCAATGCCTTGGTAACATGTTTGGTAAAAAATACTCCAACACCTTAGTCTTAGGTCCCCTGTTACTTCACAAGTGGTCTTGCCTTAAGATAGTGATGTTTTGGAAGAGACAAGGTGAGTTCCGAATTAAGAAATATGCTTGTGCCTGAAATTGATATGGGGTAATAAAAATTCAAGTGTGGGGGTCCCTAGATTAAGTGTAAGAAATTATCTTTGCTTCGGATCGGTATGGCCCTTACCTTTAACCACGGTTAGGATTTTGTTTTTTTTTTTTTTTAATTTTGGGTGTATATTCACTGCAAACACCCATGAGACACAACTCGTCCACTAGGGGTGACCTAGGGGTTTAAAGGTTTGTTACACATGCTAAGTGCAACCATGATTCTATAGACACCCAATTTTGTCACCCTCCTCTAACTATGATGAAATATGGATCTTGGATATGACTTCTAGCTTTCTAACACCAGAGATGCTGATGGAAACATTCCCCTACCTAAAACCCTGGAAATCCCCGCACAGGAGAGAGGAAGGTCTAATTTTGACTTTTTTATATGAAGGAATCTGGTTAAGATGACCGTACAAATGGATAGTGCTCAGAAACATGATTTTGATAATATATGACACGTCAAAATTGGACTAGTAGATCTCCCACGATCATCCTTGAAAAATTATGCTTTCCCGTACATATGCCGCGCACATGAACAGTCCCGTTTAAAACCTGGGAAAGTCACCTATCTATCACAAACACCCTCAAATTCATCCCCTATCTACCCATATAACCCAGAAACACTCCCAGACCTGAAATCCTAGAAATCCCCACGTGGGAGAGAAGGGGTCCAATTTTAACTTTTTATATACGAAGGAATCCAATCAAAATGACCATACAGATGAATAGTACTCAAAAATATGATTCAGATGATATATGATATGCCAAAATTAGATCGACGGATCTCCCATAATCGTTATCAAAAAAACCCATAATCACGCGCATGCTGGCCAACTGGCCAGCCCGCACCTGTGCTTACTACCTTTGGCTATAGCATGTGCTCGCTGGCCATGGCTACTGTCCATGGCAGTAGTGCATGGTTGTTGCCCATGGGCTACAGCACATGCACACAGCCCAACCATGCCAAGCCCCCTGCAGCATATGCACATAGCCAGCCCCTGTCCTTGGCCAACTGGCCTGCACCCCCATGGGCACCGACCAGTGCCCCCATTGGCACTGTCCTGTGCCCTTACGGGCACTGACTTGCACCCCCACGGGCACAGGGCTGAGGCCTTGCAACCCCTGCCTACACCAACCCATGTGCAGGTGCATGCTGGCCAGTAGGCCAGCCCACATACGTGCGTGCACTGGCCAGCAGGCCAGCCCGCACACCTGTGTGCATTGGCTACTGCCCATGGATGCACATGTTGTTGCCCATGCCCGCACCCCCTTGGCCATTACCCTCGTGCCATCTGTCAAGCACTCATGATGTTGCCCACATTACTTAACTGAATTGACCATACCTTGAGCACTTCGATCAGGTCCCGTGCACCACCGTCAAAGGTCGGTATTGGTATTCCCCTAACTCAATGAGTGAAGAAATCCCCCCTTCACCCACTTAAAGCCAAAAAACCCTTCTTTTTACTAGTATCTCTCTCTCCCAAATGACATCCCTCTTTACCCAATGGACAAAAGCCCTCCCCAACCATTTTACCTTTAAACCCCTCTTTTACCCATTGGACAAAGGCTCTACCCCCTCACTTTAGGCAAGATCCCCCTTTCGTCCGTTGGATAAAGAGGTTCCCCCTCTCCTATTGGCAAAAAAAAAACTATAAATACCCCCGTCCTTTAGATTACACACACCAGAATCCCACCTCACTCCTTGTAGTGAAATTTTCCTCCCCTCCCCCTCTTGATTTTCTTCTGATCTTCGGAGCGATCTTCGTCAAGATCTGAAATCTCATTTGGATCTTCAAAGTGTTCTTTAGGATCTTGAAGATCTTTAATCCAAGTTCTTAGTTAGATCCAGTTTTAGCCAAAAATAGTATATTTTTGAGCCCCCTCCCTTGAGTGTTCTTGAGCGTTCTTGAGATAGAAACCCCCCCTTTGAGGTTCTTCGGGTCCACGAAGAGATCTTTATCAAGATCTAAAATTCTGTTCAAATCTTCAAAGTGTTCTTCGGGACTTTGGAGTTCTTCAATCCATTTTTGGGTCAGCTCGTTTCTTTTTAGAAATAGCCGTTCCTAGTGGAAGCAGTGTCTGAATGCCCTTGGAATCTTTCTAAAAATAGCCATTCCTAGTAGAAGCTCTGCCGAAGTACCACCTTAGCCTATCCCCAACGGAAGCTCTGCCGGAGTGCCAGCTTAGCCTAACCCTCCCCTAACCTATCCCCAGCGGAAGCTCTTCTGGAGTGCCACCTCATCCTAAGATCGGAAATAGCCTTCCCTAGCCGAAGCTCTGTTCGAATCCAAACTCAGAAATAGCCTTCCCTAGCTACAGCTCTGTCTGAATCGAAATCCAGAAATAGCCTTCCCTAGCCGAAACTCTGCCCGAACCCAAATCCAAAAGTAACAATTCCTAACCAAAACCCTATCCGCATACCATCACAATCAGCATCTCTCAAGAAAGGAAGTTAGAGGTCAAGACCATCTTCCACTGAGCTAGGAGAATCAGAAAGATAGTTCGAGCCGATACTAATCAGGGGTCCACCCCTCTTGACCCGACACAGGGGTTAAGTTCAGGTATAATTTCTCAACCAACTTGTCATAATGTAGACTTTATATAGACCTTGTTTTAGTGTATATAGTAGTTTGAATTCAATTAATGTATATATATGTGAAAACTTAGCCAAGCATGTGGAATAGTAATAATTGTGGAAAATTTTTGTTCTCAAGCATCTAGTAGGTAGATCAATTGAACTGGGCAGATTGGGTGCCTAACACCTTCCTAATTCTTTAACCTGACACTTACCCTAAATCTCTAGACCAAACCAAATTTTGGGCCCTTTTCTCGGTAGTCGGGCCCACCCCTAGTTCCTAGGCCTATAACCCTAGGTGACGACTCCAAACCCCATTTGTATGATCTCGACCCCCGTATTGGAACATCATCAAATACCCATCTCATGAAAGAGAAAGTGAGAGGAGAGAGGTCCGGATGCAAGTCCTTTTCCCCCCAAGGGAAGAGAGACATCTCAGTCAATTTTTGGCCGCTACCCTCACAGTGGCGACTCCACTGGGAATAAATGTCAAGCTTTCAATACTAGATGCTACCTTAAATACAAGAACATTTTCCACCACATTTGTTTGAAAACATTTTTGGCTAATCCCATGTTTGTAATTGTATTCACTAACTACATCATGCATCGTGCTCGAAGTGAAATTATTTGGCGGGACTCTCTGTCATGCCTGTAACCTCAGGGAGGTCCGTGCACTTTATAACATTTTGAGATCGAATGCGTCATCAAACGATGAGGAAGTCCATATTTATGCCAGCACCCTCGGGGAGGTCCATACACTTTATGGTAATCTGAGATCGAATGATGGTTAACCTACATTACACTTTTGCACACAATCACTCACGGTTCCACCACCCTGTGGTGAATTGCTTAACCTCGTGTGTAGTCATGAGTAATGGGCAAGGAAGTCACCCCCTTGATCTCGTACCTACGGGTATATCAAAAGGATCATGTTGGATATATACATCTTGTCAAGGAAGCCTTGTCGGCCCAATTGCATCCACTGCATGTTCGCATTATGTAGAAAATAGAGGAAGAATCTAGGAGCACCATAAGTTGACTGTAGAACTTGCTTGCAATCTTGAAAAGGAATGTTCCTACACTATATTCCCATTGTAAAGAATTGATTTCTTAAAGTGGGTTTGGATAAAAGGTGTCCCTCCTCCTTAAGGAAAAAGTCCAGATACATGATTCAGTGGCAATCCCGTTAGAGTCATGT